>NC_057807.1:183101206-183118315 GCF_018294505.1 Triticum aestivum
CCATGCCTCTCTCGAATACGTAATACACACACATACCTCTCTAGGCCTCGCCAAATGCATCAACTACACATTCACACATGTTACATCACGTACCCCATTGATCTAAAATGCCCTCTCTTCATGTTTATTTCGCATACAACATTCCTTTTGAATAAAGTGTGGCCAAAAAATTATTTTAGAATTTCTACATATATACAACATTACAAAGTTATATGGAGGAGTACGAACGCTAATTTGCATTGCATGGTGCCCACAATGATATTTATTCCGCACTGTGAATTTGTATATTTTTATACTATATACAAAGTTAGTCGTAATAAAGAGAAACAAAGGGCATCTCTCTCTCTCCACCGCATACCCCCTGTACGCCCCTTTCACGTATGCACACAAACTATCTCCAGGTCCTCTAAAAGTAAGCCCCCAGCACATTCACACATGTTTCATCTTTCTCTCGCGATATATACAATGACGATCATTGTATTTGAAGTGAAAGCACGATACGTACATTGGACTTCAGAATCCACTCATTACGGTCACCATTTATGTTTAGTGCTTATTATACAGTCACGGGCTCGCCGTACAACTCTGTATTTGCTCAAGACATGACTAGTTGACCAGTTAAACGCTCCACGTGGCACCTCTAGTGTTGCATCACATTATCTCACTACCATCGTGCCCACCTGTCGGCTTGTATCTACCTACATCTACACTCTTATAAAATACACTCTTATAAAAACAGAGATGGTGATGATGGTGTGCCTGCCATCCTGCAATATAGGCTGTATAATTTATATCTGACGGATAGGAAAGAAACTATGGCTATTTTGAAAAAAGGTACCCACACACCTCTCCACATTTTCAAATAAGGCCTTCCCTCGTTCATCCTTTTCTCTCACAAGATAAACTAGTCATACAAATGCATCTTGATGTTACGTGCAACGCACAGGCATCTTGCTAGTAGGAATGAAAACAAACGACAAAAAAATATTTGGACGGTGGTTCGAAGTCATGACCGCGGGCACAACAGACAAGGTGGCCTTGTATTGGTATGCTGAGACGTCTGTTTTAACACACAGGAGCTGGTGTGGTGATTATACACACACGCACGCATGCACACAAATTGCATGCACGCAACACTCACACAAACACATGCACCCACGCATGCACGCAACACTCACACGTACACACGCAGCCATGCATGCACGCAACACTCACATGCACACACGCACGCATGCATGCACACACCAGTACACCACACGACCAACACAGACTCTCACGCTCAAGTGCTCAACCTACAAGTGCATGCGCACATATCAGGCCCTGATCGACACATACACAACCAGGTGATTCCCGCGCACGGGTTGGAGTCTTGTCGCGCCTGCGTAAATTTGTGTTTATCTGACCTTTTCCCTACGCGAACTGACAGGTGGGACCCACAAGAAACATGGTCAATTTAACTAGTCAACATGGCGCCATGTAGACTATTTGGCCGGTCAACAGAGTGCAATCCGATGCTGAACCGTGAGCAAGTGACTATATAATCACTGCAAAACGTATATAGTGACCGTAATCAGCTTATTCTGAAGTTCGGTGACCGTATTATGCTTTTCTCTCTGTAGGACCTCCAAAACTACATCTCTGCACGTTCTCGCATGTTACATCTAACAACTATGCAATACATCACTACTACTACACTCTAACACAATAAATCATATGTGTTTTTAGTTTTACTAGATATCATATTGTTACTTAATTATTCAGTTTGCATACATTAAAATTTCCTTTGAAATGTATGGCTAGTATCATCTATCGTGTGAGAAAAATCCCGCCCTTTCCTGTTTAATCGGGTTTGTATCGATGGATCGTGCGAAACAACAAAACTATAGTACTATATAGTACAAGTGACAGTTCACTGGGCCGTAGTGTCGTGTACTCCTCCGTCGTAAGAGTGGAGCGCTCGCTTTCATAAATCTTCTAGTCCCTTTCGCCGACATGTGGGACATCAATCTACCGGGTCCACGTGCCATACCGGAATACAGTGCAGAGCAACCGGGGTGAAGCACCCCAGTCATGGCGCCGGCGTAGTAATGAGCAATGAGGCGTCAAATCACAAAGTTGCACCTTTCCCGCATTTAAGTTGGAGGGACGAAGTAATAATGCTAAAAAAAGAAGTTGGAGGGACGAAACAACCATCATTTCACTCGTTGCTGAATCCGCTTCTCCCTCATCTTCTTCAACTTAACCACGTGTTGCTTCTGCCGTTGTTCTGCCTCATGTGGGACGCGGATCGTCTTGGTAAAGCACTGACACGTGGGACCGCATGTTAGCAAACCGCTAGGACAGCGTCCTCTAAAAATAAGAAACCCCCCACCATCCGCGCGGGAAAATCACCTCCGTTTTACTAATCTTGATTCTATAATTTTTTAGATCGATATAATTGAGATTTGTATAGATAGCACACAGGAGCAAAACCAAGTGGTACGGTTAAGGGCATCCACAATGTGTAGCCAAATGTGAAAATAGCTTTTGGCATCATGGGAACCATTGTGGACGGTGTTGCCAAAGCCAAAAAGATAGAACTGAAGCTCCCTAATTGATTGATTGAAGGAATAGAAAAATGCAACGTCTCTCCTCTTTCTCCCAAGCTTGGATGCATGTAGTACAGTATAGAGCACAGAGTCTACTCCCCTGTCCCTTCTATCACAAATCACAAAGCAGTGAGGCGTCAAATCGCAAAAGCACGGACCAAGCAACCATCATTTCACTCTTCGCTGACTCCGCTTCTCCATCGTCTTCTTCGAGAAACCATCTCCCCGCACTAAGCTGGACAAAAGACGCTATTGTGTACTAGTAGTACTAGTACATTTACACGTCCTTTGGTTCAACGGACTTCCTGGATGCAAATAAGGCGGTTGTCTCGGCTTGCAGGCGGCACTTACGAACGACTTACCATGGTCTCCCACAATGGTGTTCTCCGTCGAACGCACTTCGCCAAACCACAACGTTCCAGATATCGTCGACGTCACCGCAATAGAGAAGGAAATCAAATATAGTTACTACCTCCATTTTTTTCTATACACAAGGCCACTATATCAAAATTACAATTTTCAAAAGGCCACTAACACCAATCGAGGCAAAATTGATGGGGTTTGCCTCGTACTAGCAACCAAGGACATTAATATCCCCTGCATGCATGCAGAAGTGAGAAGGTTGGTTTGCATGGCGCTGCATTAATCAAGCGATGAGGAGTGAGATGGTTAGGTCTTTGGTCTTTGGAGAAAAAATGTGCATTAATTGACACGTGAAACGAGGATTTTGTATCGATTAAATCCCGCGAAGGAAAACCCCGCCTTTCTTTTTTAACACTAGTACTCCTAGTACGTACGTACTTATCTTGTTTGGGTCTAGGCCTTGCATTGTCATACTTCGCCACACATTTTTGCCAAGCTTGCCTAAAGTTTTCAAAATGAGAAGGAGGTTCACTTGCGCACGGCTGTCGCGGTCGCACCGCACCCTCACACGATCGCTCCTGCACGCCGCGGTCGCACTGCACCCTCACACAGTCGCTCTTGCAGGCCGCAAACCCAACCAAGGGAACGCACCCTCACTGACACGTGTTGTCACATGTGAACAAACCAAACTCAGCCATCCTACCGCTGACACATAATTTTCGTTCATAGAGTATGTTTATCCAAGTGCATGTTGGGGAGTATCCGTACAACCCGTGCGATGGTCTGTTGGGGAAGAAGAAGAGGTGAGGAAGAAGGGTTAGGAGATGTAGGATATTCATCCAACCGCCTGAAATGGTAGACCGACCCAAGTCAGGCGACTTGCATAACAAATAGTATATGTTTTTACACAGCAAAAGATCCATATGTTTTTACACAGCAAAAGATCCATAAAAACAACAACATAAAGAAAAACTATCACTGCTTGTGGAACGAGGCGGCCTCGTCGTCTTTGGCTGCCGGCGCGAACCAGCCGTAGCTGCCGACGTGTGTCTCCGCACCGTGGTTGTCCTCGGCCTCCAGCTACTCGTTCACGCGGAGCGTGCAGGCGCTCTGCACGAACGAGAGCACAGCCCGGTTCAAGTCAAGGACGTTCGGTTCCTCCTACTGGAGGGTCTCGATGGCAGCGGCATCCGCGCGCTCCGCATCGAGTTGAGCCTCCGCCGCCCGGTTCAAGTCCAGGATGATCAGTTCCGCCTGCAGGAGGGCGTCGATGAGAGCAGCATCCGTGTGCTTCGCGTAGAGTCGAGCCTTTGCCGCCCGGTTCAAGTCCAGGACGTCTGGTTCTGTCTGCAGGAAGGCTGAAAGTGCAACTATCCCTACGTGGTTTTGGTAATTCATAACAACATATAGCTTATTGAGCTAATGCTATTCCAAGACTATTATTTCAGGAAAGCTCAATGAATGGCATGGCATGGATGATGAAAGTGGATCCCTCAAAATACTAAGGACAAAGGATTGGCTCAAGCTCAAAAGCTCAAGACTCTTCATTTTATATTTTAGTGATCCAAGATCACATTGAGTCTATAGGAAATGCCAATACTATCAAGGAGGGATGAGGTGTTGTTAATGAGCCTCTTGCTTCATGTGCTTTGTGATATGCTCCAAAACCCTCAGCTACTTTCCCACATCCACAAATGACCTAAACCAAAGCCAAAATCGGTCACACCGATTCTTCCTATGCGGCGCCACCGATTGCAAAACTCATAGCCACTGCCACAATCCCTAAGCAAATCGGTCTTACCGATAGGGATCTCGGTCTCACCGAGATGGGATTGTAATCTCTCTGTTTCCCTTCGTAAAGTTTCGGTCTAACCGAAGTGAGCGATCGGTCCCACCGATATTGCAATGTAAACTCTCTGTTTCCTTTTTGTAACATTTCGGTCTCACCGAAAAGAGCAAATCGGTCCCACCGAGTTTACCTGACCAACTCTCTAGAAAGCTTATTACCAAATCGGTCTCACCGAGTTTGTGTAATCGGTCTTACCGAGATTACATTATGCCCTAACCCTAACCGAATCGGTCTCACCGAGATGCATGTCAGTCCCACCGAAAATCCTAACGGTCACTAGGTTTACTAAATCGGTCCAACCGAATCTGTTGAATCGGTCCCACCGAGTTTGGTAAATTATGTGTAACGGTTAGATTTTGTGTGGAGGCTATATATACCCCTCCACCTCCTCTTCATTCATGGAGAGAGCCATCAGAACGAACCTACACTTCCAACTTACCATTTCTGAGAGAGAACCACCTACTCATGTGTTGAGGCCAAGATATTCCATTCCTACCATATGAATCTTGATCTCTAGCCTTCCCCAAGTTGCTTTCCACTCAAATCTTCTTTCCACCAGATCCAAAACCTATGAGAGAGAGTTGAGTGTTGGGGAGACTATCATTTGAAGCACAAGAGCAAGGAGTTCATCATCAACGCACCATTTGTTACTTCTTGGAGAGTGGTGTCTCCTAGATTGGCTAGGTGTCACTTGGGAGCCTCCGACAAGATTGTGGAGTTGAACCAAGGAGTTTGTAAGGGCAAGGAGATCGCCTACTTCGTGAAGATCTACTGCTAGTGAGGCAAGTCCTTCGTGGGCGACGGCCATGGTGGGATAGACAAGGTTGCTTCTTCGTGGACCCTTCGTGGGTGGAGCCCTCTGTGGACTCGCGCAACCGTTACCCTTCGTGGGTTGAAGTCTCCATTAACGTGGATGTACGATAGCACCACCTATCGGAACCACGCCAAAAACATATGTGTCTCCAATTGCGTTTGAATCCTCCAAACCCTTCCCTTTACTTTCTTGCAAGTTGCATGCTTTAATTTCCGCTGCCTATATACTCTTTGCATGCTTGCTTGAATAGTGTGATGATTGCTTGACTTGTCCTAAAGTAGCTAAAATCTGCCAAACTCTAAAATTGGGAAAAGGTTAAGTTTTTAATTGGTCAAGTAGTCTAATCACCCCCCCTCTAGACATACTTCAAGGTCCTACAAGGGCCTCGATGGCAGCGGCATCCGCGTGCTCCGCCTCAAGTTGAGCCTCCTCCGCCTGGTTTACATCCACGACATTCGGTTCTGCCTGCAGGAGAGCCTCGATGGCAGCGGCATGTGCATGCTCCGCTTCAAGTTGAGCCTCTGCCTCCCGGTCCTCCTTTAGTATCGCCATGTTGAACCGCTGGTCCGCCTGCACCATGGGGGACTCGGACGCTGGCACGAAGTTAACGTCCATCGTCTCATACTCATCGGTGGGCCTTCTGCACTGCGACATCCGCCATGAACATTGGATCGGCTTCCTCCTCCTCGTAGCTTGGCTCCAGAGAACTCGGGGATTGGCCCGCCACAAAGCGAGCATGGGAACTTAGGTCTATGGGGCCGACCGCCGCCGCGATTTCTGCGTGGTGCTCCGGCGTCAGCATCTTGTAGAAGTGATCTTGTGGTGCACCATGGCTTTCCGGCGAACTAGGGGACGCTTGATGTGGGCTAGGGGGTCAAAAGGTGGGGGAATGGGCTGGAGATTAGGTGTGGTTTTAGGGTGGTGGCTGGCGTAGGCTGAGGAGCGAAGGTTCTGGTGTGAATAGTGGTTCCGGTGATGACCAGTCAATCGGTTTTGACTGTACATCACTCTTGTCGCATTCGCGTTGCAGCCCGGCATGCTAGACCCTCCATGTCGCTCACCGAATGGAACGCGCTTCGTCTTGCATTTTTGCTCACTTGTGGGACCACTGTTGAGAGCAAACCGACGTCCCTCCCCCTCCCCCGCCCGCGTCATTTATTATACTACCACTCCCTCCATTTTATGCGGAATAAATAAAAACAGAAGGAGTATACTACGGATGAGGATCCCCTGACATGGCCTAACCCATTGAGTAACTGACATGCGGGGCCTAGCAAGCATGGGGTCCGCTAGTAAGTGAACAAAAGGGAGGGTAAGGCAGGGATACCTACGTCAGAGGATCCACTTCCACTACTACTCCCTCCTTCCATTTACTATACAGGGCCTAATGCGTTTTTCGAGACTAACTTTGGCCAAATGTTAGAGTAATAATATATGACATGCAACTTACACAAAGCATACGGTCAAATTTGTATGTGAAAGGAGTTTCCAATGATATAATTTTCACATTATACATCTCATGTACTATTAATCTTGTCAATAGTCAAATGCGGTTTTAAAAACGCATTAGAGCATGGTTAATAATATAGCCAGTCGATGGCTATGAGGGACTGCCATGTCATCTATAGCCATCATCTATTATATGCACTCATACAGTAGTGTGGGCTATAAGGTTGGCTATTTTCCAGAAAAAAATACATAAGGTTGGCTATTGTATTAGTACTTTTTTCCATCTCCTCTCTATCTCACTACTAGAAAAAAGGCTATAGCTAATATGGACATTAATGGCGCACCACGTATGTGGTGCGCCACTGCTATATAGCAGTGGTGCACCATATATAGGTACGACATTAGTGTCCATATCACTAATGGCGCACCACAACCACGGTGCGCCACTACAAACAATTTATTTATTTATTTATTTATTCAAAACTAGTAATGGCGCACCACACCCTCTGTGCGCAACTACTAACAATTTTTTTACTTTTTTTTCATAACTAGTAATGGCGCACCTAGGGATAGTGCGCCATTACTAGTTTTAACAAGTAATGGCGCACCACAACCACGGTGCGCCACTACTAACAATTTTTTTTCAAAACTAGTAATGGCGCACCACACACCAGGTGTGTCATTAGTAACCAGGGTTACTAATGGCGCATTCTTATGAGGTGCGCCATTGGTAACCTGAGAGCAGCTAGATATTTTTGGACAGCCACCTACCACACTCACTTTCCCTACTTCATTCTCTCCACCTCCTCCTCCAAGCTTGTCTCGGCTGCCTTGTCCTCCTCACCTCATTTGCACCATAGATTCACCCAAATTAAGTGGTTAAATTTCCTTTTTTTGATAGGTAAGTAAGGGGAAAGCTTTCTTTATGTTCTAGATTTACTTTTTTCTCCCTCCAACAATGTGCACACTTTTTATGGCCTAGATCTGCGTATGTTTGTGGTGTTGCATATGTTTGTGTTTGGAGGTGCCGGTATTTGAAATGCGATAGTTGCCAATATTTTGCTGGAATGTTGATTCATTTCCGTTTCGGCGTTGGCACTATGCATTATTTTTGGTCCTATTTTTAGGCAAAGTCATGCCAAAAAAATTTGGGTTCTAAAATATCGTTTTGCTCTATCCCGCAGGCGACCATGGTCCGCATGATGACCGAAGGCATCGTGAATAGGTTTTTGAGCTCCGCGAAGGCCGGGATGCTTCAAAAGAACGAGACGGAGATAAGATGTCTGTGTCGAAGATGCAAGCTGAGGAGCCTTATGGACTCGGATTCCAGATAGGTGCGGGACCACCTGCTCGTGCATGGTTTCATGGATGGCTATTGGTGGCAAGGTGATGAAGATGATTATGAAGTCGTCCATGGGGGGCGGGCAAGAAATAAGGAAGGGCGGCAAGACACTAGCGGCGAGGGCGGGCGAGAATACGAAGAATCTCCAGGACATGATCACGAAGTAGATGCAGGACACAGTCATCATGTAGAAGATGCTGGACATGATGATGAGGAAGATCAAGAAAAAGGGCATGCTCATGAAGATGAAGATGCCGGAGCAGACGACGATGGACCATCGATGGGCTGGGTGCAGGACCCTCATATTCAAGAGCTGCTTCTCAAGCAGACGGGTAACACAAGAGCTGCCGCCCGAGAGAAAGCCAAGCTGGATCAACTGGAGATAGACGCGGTTACTCCATTGTATGAAGGATGCAGGTCCGAGGATACCCGCCTGAAAGTAACGCTAATGGCTCTGGATATGAAGGTAAAACACAAAATGACCGACGCATGCTTCGACAAGAACATGTCATTCTAGCACGGACGTCATCCCAAGGGGAACAAGTGCCCGACCAATTTCGAGGAGGCGAAGAAAATCGTGTTTCCTCTGGATTTACCGCACGTGAAATACCATGTGTGCATGAACGATTGCATCATTTATCGGGACGAGCACGCGGAGTCTACCATATGTCCGGTGTGCGGCGTCACTCGATACAAGAAGAGGAAGAAAGCTCCTCGAAAAGTGGTGTGGTACTTTCTGATCACTCCTCATCTGCAGCGGTATTTCGCGGACCCTAAGCTAGCAAAGCTCATGCGTTGGCACGCGGATAGGGAGGAGAAGAAGCGAGAAGATGACGGAAATGATCTGGAGATAAATAAAAAAGACAAGATGCTGAGTCGCCCTAAGGATGCGAGCCAGTGGCAAGCGTTGAACTTCGAACACCTAGAATTTGGGGACGATCCAAGGAACATCGTGTTGGGCATGAGCACCGATGGAGTCAATCCGTTTGGTAGCCAGAGAAGCACACATAGCACCTGGCCTATGTTTGTGTGGATGTTCAACCTTTCCCCCAGGTTGTGCATGAAGAGGAAGTACATTCACATGAGTATGCTAATTGAAGGGCTGAAACAACCAGGGAACGACCTCAATCTGTATCTGGGGCTGCTAGAAGAGGAGCTAGACATGCTGTGGAAAACGCCAGCCAATACGTGGGACGACGCAGTGAAAGAATATTTCCCTATGAGAGCCGCACTACTCACGACGGTGCACGACTATCTCGGTTACGGATATGTCGCAGGGCAGGTGGTCCACGGATTTTGTGCATGCGTCAGGTGCATGGATGACACAACGTATCGCCAGCTAATAGAGATCTCGGGTCTTCGAAAACCGTGTTCATGGGACATCGAAGGTGGCTTCGCGACGATGACGCATGGAGAAAATGCAAGGATCTGTTAGATGGTGAAACCGAACCCCGAAGACGCCCGCGTACGAGGAGCGGCGAGGAAATAGATGAGCTGTTGAAAAATTGGAAAGAGTGCCCACCACCGGGAAAGAAGCGAAAGGCGCCAGAGCCGCTGCTGAAGGTATGGAAAACGAGGTCTATTTTCTGGGACTTGCCGTACTAGAAGATCCTCCGTGTGCCTCACAGCCTTGATGTCATGCATATCATGAAGAACGTGTGCGAGAGTCTGCTTGGTACCCTGCTCAACATGCCAGAGAGGACCAAAGATGGGACAAAAGCAAGGGAAGACTTGCAATCAATGGGCATCAAGGAGGAGCTTCACGCAAAACTCCCAAATGATGATGATGATGATGATGATGAGGCGAAGGACACGGAAAGTCGTCGCAAAGACAAAAAGGCCAAGAAGATCGAATACGACTGCCCTCCCGCGTGCTTCACAGATCGAGCAGTTTTTCACCTACCTCGTAGGAGTAAAACTTCCTTACGGTTGCACGGGGAAGATAAGAAGATACCTAAACAGCGAAGCAGAAGTTCAGCGGGATGAAGTCTCACGACTGTCACGTGCTGATGACGCAGATACTTCCACTTGCAATCTGTGGGATCATGGACGCACACGTCCGTGAAATGCTATTTGGCCTATGCAACTTTTTCGACGTCATCTCTCGGAAGTCGGTTGACGTGAGGCAACTCAGAAGGCTACAGGAAGAGATCGTGGTGACACTATGCGAGCTTGAGATGTACTTCCCGCCCGCATTCTTCGACGTTATGGTGCATCTGCTGGTCCATATTGTGGAGGATATCATCCAACTCGGGCCGACATTCCTGCACAGCATGATGCCATTCGAAAGGATGAATGGTGTCATCCAAGGATACGTTCGCAACATGGCACGTCTAGATGGAAGCATGGCCAAGGGCTTTCTGACCGAAGAGTGCATCTCCTACTGAATGAATTATCTAGGCATCGAGAACCCCATTGGTCTGCCCGTCAACAGGCACCTCGGCAGGCTCGCTGGATGGGGTCACCGCGAGGGTCGCGGTGAAATGCATGTCGACTTCAAGGGTCGAGTTGCCGACTTTGAAAGAGCAAACCTAGTCGCCCTACAACACATAGATGTGGTCGATCCTTGGGTGGTAGAGCACAAAACCTTTATTGAGAAGACGTACAATGACCGAGGCCAACAGAGGACGGACGGAGATATAATCAAAGAGCACAACTCATGTTTCACGCGTTGGTTCAAGGACAAGCTTCTATCGTACCCTTTACATGAGGATTCTTCCGCGGAAGAAAAACTCATATTCGCCTTGTCACAGGGCGCCGAGCATAACCTGATGACCTATGAGGCGTAAGATATCAATGGCTACACATTCTACACTGAGGAAAAGGACATGAAGAGCGATTATCAGAACTCCGGGGTAACGATGGAATCCTACACCGATAGCGGCAAGGACAGATACTACGAAAGGATCGAGGAGATCTGGGAGCTGAGCTACGCTGGAGAGAAGGTCCCGATGTTCCGTGTCAGATGGGCCAAGAGCATCCTAAAAGAAGGCCGGTATTTCACCACCATGGTTATACCCTGTTAGGACCCCGACTCGATGTCACATCAATCTAGCCAGTAACACCTCATATCACTTTGTGGCCTCACGCACGGTATCCCCACGGGTGTCGCCTTACCTTTGCCCGGGACCGTTTGCGCCTTTTGGCTCACGTATATGATAGTGTCGCTAGCATCCATATGATAAGGAGCCCGGGCTGACATGACTAGTCATAAACCCAAAGTGGCACAGACTTACAGGGATAGGCATCCATGACCCAACTTCGAACGTGTCGGTCATCAGCAAGTGGGTCCGGGCTGTAGCACTGGGCTAGCAGGACTCCGGTAAACCGGGCTGTAGCGGGCTAACAGGACTCCGGTACTCAATGCGTGACATTTCCCCGAAGGGACAGACACAGGAACGAAGAAGGACACATGCCGGCCAACCTAAGTGTTCCAGAGCAGTAGCAAGCTACCCTGGCTCAGCGGTAACACTAGGAGACATTTCCCGGTAAGAGAGGCTACTAAAGATAAACAACTAGATAGTCAGATCCCACACATACCAAGCATTTCAATCATACACACAATATGCTCGATATGTGCAAATACAACCAGGCATCACAACATGACTCTATGACACAAGTACTTTATTTAAGGCTCAGAGAGCCAAACATAACATACACAAAGGTACGGGTCTCACGACCTAGCATTTAAGTCAACCAGCAGCGGAAGTAACTTGTCTGAGTACAGACAACTAGAAAGATAAAAGAGGCTTGGAAAGCCTAGCTATACTACGTGGTCCTTCTCAAGCTCAGGATCACCACCTGGGCCTTTAGCCTACTCGTTGATGTCAACGTCTACGTAGAACCCATCAGAAGGGGTTGCAGCGTCTTCTGTAAAATGTAAATTATAGCAACATGAGTACAAAGGTACTCAGCAAGACTTACATCAGAACCTACATACATGCATATTATCAAGAAGGGTTGGTGGGGTTATTGCAGCAAGCCAGCTTCGACTCTTGTCTAGGCTAACCTACGAGACTCCAATTTGAAATGGTTTTGCGCACACGAGTCCATTACTCACCACTTCAATACACTACCGAGGATCCACCTCCGTCTCCCTACGGAAGAGCCATCCTCGGCACTCACACTTATCTTGAGGCTTTTAGTAGTTTCCATTTACTTGTCTATGAACTGTATAGGCAACCAAGTAGTCCTTTACCGCGGACGCGGCTATTCGAATAGATCATGATAACCCTGCAGGGGTGTACTTCTTCATACACGCTCTCACCTCTTACCGTCGTTTACACGACATGTACTCGGCAACCTTCAAGCGGAAGCCCAACGTGGGTGTCGGCCACGACCTACCTAATCACCTAAGCCTCCAGTCCAGGTTTATCGCCTATCCAGGTTCCATCCGCAGGGAGTCCGGCCGAGGTTTCCCATACGGCCCCGAACGATGTGAACAGGGTTCCCGAGATACCTAACGGGTATTCGGTACACCCGGCCACATACCTACCGCATCACAGCCCACCCCTACGGTCAGCGCTGTCCACGGCCTCCAGTAGGCTACAAACACCAGAAACTACTTGCAACTCCTGGACGGAGAACTAGGGTGAATAAGAAGTCGAGAGGGTCCATTGGTTTCGGGCCCAATGCATGGTAGTAGCTGATTCTTAAATCACACATACAGATCTCAGTGCTTAAGGTCGGCTTCAATGAAACAACCCACCATGTACTCCTACATGGCCTCTCATCGATACCTTTACCAAATCGTGTTCACCACACCACTCTCATTACCGACATAATCATTTCACTCTAGCCCATCACCCAGATGAACCAGACCTGACACGACTCTAAGCATAGCAGGCTTAGGAAGGTAGGAACAACACATACATATGGCTCAATCAACTCCTACACATGCTAGTGGGTTTCATCTAGTTACTGTGGCAATGACAGGTCATGCAGAGGAAATGGGTTCAACTACCGTAACACACAGCAGTTTGAATCGCGTTGTCTTAATGCAGTAAAAGAGAGCAGGAGCGAGAACATGGGATTGTATCGATATGATCAGATGGTTGGTTGCTTGCCTGATGGTTCGTTGCACGGATACGGTTCTTCGTTAGGGTAATCACGGTACTCCTCGGGGACAGATCCTGTCGCAAAGGACATCGATACACAAACATCACCAAACAATATGCAACAATATGATGCATGCATGAAACATGGCAATATGAGTGTGTTGGGCTAATGCAACTAAAACCAGAAGGGTTTGAACAAATTTGAATCAAGGATTCAAATTTCAAATTCAAATATGGCCTTTTAAAGTGCCTTTTCTTGTTCTGATTAAAACATCAACTTAACTTGTTTGATCATGCATGGAAATGGTACAGATGGATAGATTGGATTTTTCTGATCATTTTTCATATATAATTTGTCCAATTTGGAGTTACAGAATAAAAGTTATGAATTTTTGAAGTTTAATTAATATTCTGGAATTTCCTGATTTAATTCAACGCTGTCAGGACCCCGACTCGATGTCACATCGATCTAGCCGGTAACACTTCATATCACTTTGCGGCCTCACGCACGGTATTCCCACGGGTGTCGCCTTACCTTTGCCCGGGACCGTTTGCGCCTTTTGGCTCACGTATATGATAGTGTCGCTAGCATCCATATGATAAAGAGCCCAGGCTGACATGACTAGTTGTAAACCCAAAGTGGCACAGACTTACAGGGACAGGCATCCATGACCCAGCTTCGAACGTGTCGGTCATCAGCAAGTGGGTCCGGGCTGTAGCACTGGGCTAGCAGGACTCCGGTAAACCGGGCTGTAGCGGGCTAACAGGACTCCGGTACTCAAAGCGTGACATTTCCCCGAAGGGACAGACACAGGAACGAAGAAGGACACATGCCGGCCAGCCTAAGTGTTCCAGAGCAGTAGCAAGCTACCATGGCTCAGCGGTAACACTAGGAGACATTTCCCGGTAAGAGAGGCTACTAAAGATAAACAACTAGATAGTCAGATCCCACACATACCAAGCATTTCAATCATACACACAATATGCTCGATATGTGCAAATACAACGAAGCATCACAACATGACTCTACGACACAAGTACTTTATTTAGGGCTCAGGGAGCCATACATATCATACACAAAGGTACGGGTCTCACGACCCAACATACAAGTCATACAGTCATACAAACCAGCAGCGGAAGTAACTTGTCTGAGTACAGACAACTAGTAAAATAAAAGAGGCTTGGAAAGCCTAACTATACTACGTGGTCCTCCACAAGCTCAGGGTCACCACCTGGGTCTTTAGCCTACTCGTTGATGTCAACGTCTACATAGAACCCATCAGAAGGGGTTGCAGCGTCTTCTGTAAAAATGTAGATTATAGCAACATGAGTACAAAGGTACTCAGCAAGACTTACATCAGATCCTACATACATGCATATTATCAAGAAGGGTTGGTGGAGTTATTGCAGCAAGCCAGCTTTGACTCTTGGCTAGGCTATCCTACGATACTCCAACTTGAAATGGTTTTGCGCACACGAGTCCACTACTCACCACTTCAATACACTACCGAGGATCCACCTCCGTCTTCCTACGGAAGAGCCATCCTCGGCACTCACACTTATCTTGAGGCTTTTAGCAGTTTCCATTTACTTGTCTATGAACTGTATAGGCAACCAAGTAGTCCTTTACCGCGGACGCGGCTATTCGAATAGATTATGATAACCCTGCAGGGGTGTACTTTTTCATACATGTTTCCACCACTTAGCGTCTGCACACGACATGTGCTCGGCAGACTTCAAGCGAAAGCCGACGTGGGTGTAGACCACGACCTACCTAAACACTTAAGCCTCTAGTCCAGGTTTATCGCCTATCCAGGTTCCATCCGCAGGGAGTCCGGCCGAGGTTTCCCATACGGCCCCGAACGATGTGAACAGGGTTCCCGAGATACCTAACGGGTATTCGGTACACCCGGCCACGTACCTACCGCATCACAGCCCACCCCTACGGTCAGCGCTGTCCACGGCCTCCAGTAGGCTACAAACACCAGAAACTACTTGCAACTCCTGGACGGAGAACTAGGGTGAATAAGAAGCCGAGAGGGTCCATTGGTTTCGGGCCCAATGCATGGTAGTAGCTGATTCTTAAATCACACATACAGATCTTAGTGCTTAAGGTCGGCTTCAATGAAACAACCCACCATGTACTCCTACATGGCCTCTCATCGATACCTTTACCAAAACGTGTTCACCACACCACTCTCATTACCGACATAATCATTTCACTCTAGCCCATCACCCAGATGAGCCAGACCTGACACGACTCTAAGCATAGCAGGCATAGCAAGGTAGGAACAACACATACATATGGCTCAATCAACTCCTACACATGCTAGTGGGTTTCATCTAGTTACTGTGACAATGACAGGTCATGCAGAGGAAGTGGGTTCAACTACCATAGCACACAGCAGTTTGAAACGCGTTGTCTTAATGCAGTAAAAGAGAGCAGGAGCGAGAACATGGGATTGTATCGATATGATCAAATGGTTGGTTGCTTGCCTGATGGTTCGATGCACTGATACGGTTCTTCGTTAGGGTAATCACGGTACTCCTCGGAGGCAGATCCTGCCGTAAAGAACACCAGTACACAACCATCACCAAACAATGTGCAACAATATGATGCATGCATGAAACATAGCAATATGAGTGTGTTGGGCTAATGCAACTAAGACCAGAAGGGTTTGAACCAATTTGAATCAAAGATTCAAATTTCAAACTCAAACATGGCCCTTTAAAGTGTTTTTCCTTGTTCTGCATTAAACACCAAGTTAACTTGTTTAGTCATGCATGAAAATAGTACAGATGGATAGATTGGATTTTTCTGATCATTTTTCATATATAATTTGTCTGATTTGGAATTACAGAATAAAAGTTATGAATTTTTGAAGTTTAAATTATATTCTGGAATTTCCTATATTAGAATAATTCCAGAAAATCAATTATTGCATTAGCCTGATGTCAGTGTGACGTCAGCAGGTCAACGGAACAGGTCCAGGTCAAACCTGACAGTGGGTCCCGCGTGTCAGGGTGATTAATTAATTAAAGTTTAATTAAAACTAAAACTGTTTAATTAACAGGGCTGGGCCCCACCTGTCATTGACTCAGGGGAGTCAACCAGGGCCCACCCGTGGTCAAACCCGGGTCGGCTGCACCGGCGTTTAGCCGCCGGCGCGACGCGGCGGCGGAAGTGATTTTTGTCGTTCCGGCAACCAAATGAGCCGCGGAGGCCACCGGAGAGGAGCTGAGGTCGAGCCGCAGCTCTTGGTGGAGTCCGTTGGGGTCGGGGTGGCCGGAGTTGGCGCCGGCGACGACTTTGGCGGCCACCGGAGTTCGGCCAAAGTCGAACTTGTCGCTAGGGGGATCGGTGAGGTGCGGGGAGTGCACGGTTGGGCCCGACGCAGCGTGGTGAGTGCGTTGGACACCGCGGGTTGGCCGGAGGATGGCCGGGAGCACGTCGGCGACGAGATCCGCGGCGGTGCGTGCGTGTGAGCTTCGTGCGGTGGCTACACGGCTCGGGAAAGAGAGAGGGAGGGTCGGAGGGGTAGCTAGGCTCACAGCGCTTCCGTAGAGGCCACCGGCGGGGTCGGGGACGAGCTGAGGCGGCGACGGCGTTGAAGGGGATCTCCGGCGACGGCGAGCTCGGGCGAGGT
>NC_057807.1:183119419-183184419 GCF_018294505.1 Triticum aestivum
TTATGATTTAATTCAAAAACCCTAGGATGGCCTAGGAAAATGTGCACCACTTTTGGCAGAGGTTCTGAACCAAGACAAAAATGATGGGCATTTTAGAAGGGCATTTCAGGTTCATTGAAAAAGTTTTTAGTAAACCCTAATTGGTTTCAGAGGGGACTGGGGGTTCTGTCATCCCCATTTCAGGTTTCTGATGAAAGAGTAAACATGATGCAACACTCTAATGCATGACTAGCTAGGGTGTGACAACTCACCCCCACTCAAAAGAATCTCGTCCCGAGATTTGGGTTCCTCCGGAAAGAAGGCGGGATACTCAAGTCGAAGACGATCCTCCCTTTCCCAAGTTGCTTCATCCTCAGAATGGTGCGACCATTGAACTTTGAGAAACTTGATATTATGACGTCGAGTGGTACGCTCGGCCTGATCGAGGATACGAATGGGGTACTCTCGATATGTAAGATTATCTTGGAGATCAAGCGTTTTGTGGTCCACTCCACGGATAGGATCCGAGAAGCAACGCCTGAGTTGAGAAACGTGGAAGACATCGTGGACTCTGGAGAGGTGCGGAGGTAGTTCCAACTGGTAGGCAACTTCTCCTCGTCTGGCGAGAATGCGAAAAGGTCCAATGTAACGAGGAGCCAATTTGCCTTTGATACCGAAACGATGGGTTCCCTTCAGAGGGGTAACCCGAAGGTAAGCCTTCTCGTCAACCTCGAAAGTCATAGCCTTATGTTTTCGGTCATATTGACTCTTTTGACGAGATTGGGTTGTTTTCAACTTTTCACGAACGATGCGAACTTGTTCTTCTGCTTCCTGAATCATATCCGGGCCAAAGAATTGTCTTTCCCCGGTCTCTAACCAGTTAAGGGGTGTTCGATACCGTCGTCCATAGAGAACTTCAAAAGGGGCTTTACCCAAGCTAGATTGATAGCTGTTGTTGTAAGCAAATTCGGCAAATGGAAGGCATTTCTCCCAATCCATTCCGAATGAGATGACAGAGGCTCGAAGCATGTCTTCTAGGATCTGGTTGACGCGTTCCACTTGACCACTCGACTGAGGGTGGAAAGCGGTGCTAAAGGAGAGACGGGTTCCCATAGCATTTTGGAAACTTTCCCAAAATCGAGAGGTGAAAAGACTTCCTTGATCCGAATTAATTTCCAAAGGAACACCATGGAGAGACACTATCCGGGAGATGTATAAGTCTGCCAATTGACTAGTGGTTATACTCTCACGAACAGGTAGGAAATGGGCTACTTTGGAAAGACGATCGACGACGACGAAGATAGCATTATTCCCTCTCTTGGTCCTGGGAAAACCGGTAATGAAATCCATACCAATTTTATCCCATTTCCATTCAGGAATAGCTAAGGGTTGAAGGGTGCCAGCAGGCCGTTGATGCTCTGCTTTTACACGACGACAGACGTCGTAGTTAGCAATATACTGAGCAATTTCTCTCTTCATCCTAGTCCACCAGAACCTCTGGCGTAGGTCCTGATACATCTTAGTACTACCGGGATGAATGGTGAGAGGAGATTCATGAGCCTCCTTAAGGATCAATCACCTAGGTTTCGCACCTTGGGAACCACTAGTCGATTCCCGAAGTATACGACCCCTTGATCAGTAATGGAGAAACAATTCGCAATTCCTTTCTTGATGTTTCTCTTGATGCGGGAAATTCCCGGATCTACCTTCTGTGCTTTGATGATCTGATCTGTAAGGGTAGGTTTTGCCACCAAGGTGGAAAGAAAACCTTGAGGAACAATGTGAAGGTTAAGCTTCCGAAATTCCTCATGGAGAAGCGGTTGACTTTGTTGTAGCATTAAGTTGTTACAATAAGATTTACGACTTAGCGCATCAGCCATGACGTTGGCTTTCCCTGGGGTGTAAGTTATTCCTAAGTCGAAATCTGTGATCAACTCAACCCAACGTCTTTGCCTGAGATTCAAATCCGGTTGGGTGAAAATGTACTTCAGACTTTGGTGATCAGTGAATATTTCGCAACGGTTACCGAGGAGGTAATGTCGCCAGGTCTTAAGTGCATAGACTATGGCTGCAAGCTCTAGATCATGAGTAGGATAATTCTCCTCATGTGGGTGCAATTGCCGTGAAGCGTAGGCAATTACGTGTCGATCTTGCATGAGAATGCAACCTAGTCCTTGTCGCGAGGCGTCGCAGTAGATAACAAAGTCCTTGGAGAAGTCTGGCGGTACCAGTACGGGAGCAGAAGTCAGGCATCTTTTCAGTTCCTAGAAGCTGTGCTCACATTGTGGAGTCCATTCGAACTTCTTATCTTTCTTGAGGAGTTCGGTTAGAGGTTTGGCAACTTTGGAGAAGTTCTCGACAAAGCGACGACAATAGCTCGCTAAGCCCAGAAAACTCCGAACTTGCTTGACCGATTCAGGTGGAGTCCAATTAAGGACGGCTTGAACTCGCTCAGGGTTAACAGCAATACCTTTACCAGATATTACATGACCCAGATAGGTCACTTCTGACAACCAAAATTCACATTTAGAAAATTTGGCATAAAGACGATGCTCTCGAAGTTTCTTCAACACTAGCCTTAGATGTTCGGCATGTTCCTCCTCGTTCTTGGAGTAGATGAGTATATCATCGAGATAAACTACGACGAATTTATCCAAATACTCCATGAAGATTGAGTTCATTAACCGAGAAAAGGTGGCTGGAGCGTTGGTTAAACCGAAGGACATGACGGTGTACTCGTATTGGCCATAACGAGTAACAAAGGCCGTTTTAGGAATGTCCCCGTTTCTGATTTTGATTTGATGGTAGCCCAACCTCAAATCCATTTTGGAGAAGACTGAGGATCCAGCGAGCTGATCGTACAGGTCGTTGATCCTAGGGAGCGGATATTTGTTCTTGATTGTGACCAAATTGACAGGTCAGTAATCTACAACCATCCGGTCCGTACCATCCTTCTTCTTGACGAAGAGGACGGGGCAAGCCCACGGAGATGAACTAGATCGGATGAAACCCTTTTTCAAGGACTCATCGAGTTGTTTCTTAAGCTCGGCTAGTTCTAGTGGTGCCATCTTATAGGGTCTTCTAGCAATCGGAACGGTTCCTGGAATGAGGTCTATTACGAACTCAACATCCCTGTCAGGTGGAACACCTGGCAATTCCTCTGGGAAGACATCCGGGAAGTCACGGACTACCGGAATGTCCTCAAGGTCTGGCAAAGGGCTGGCGTTAAGAGAATATAATTGTCGCTTGGCTAATCGGGTCAAGACATTGACTATCTTGCCCGAAGGGTGAGTGAGTTGAACAGTCCTAGAGAAGCAATCAATTTTGGCATGATGAGCTGACATCCAGTCCATACCCAAAATGATATTAATATCTGAAAATTTTAGAGCTATCAAAGATGCAAGGAAAACAAGTCTGTCGACTTGGATTTCATTTCCATAACTTACCCTGGAAGTCTGCCATCTAGAACCGGGAGTAGAAATTTCCATAGTGGATGGCATGTCACAGAATGCGGTGTTATGCAAACGAGCATAGTTCTCGGATATAAATGAATGAGAGGCTCCTGTATCGAAAAGAACAGACGCCGGGTGGCAATTAACAAGGAGCGTACCGAGAACGACGTTGGGATCTTCTTGAGCTTCTTCAGCAGAGATACAGTTGACATGGCCACGTGAGGCGGTGGCCGGCTTGGCGTGGAACACTTTCCCTGTCGGCTTGCCACGGCCAACAGCTTTAGCAGATTGGTTGGGGTTGGTCTGGGGACACTCACGCATATAGTGGCCAGATTCCCCACACTTGAAACAAGTCACGGAACTGGTATGTGGAGGAGCATTGTTGGTTGGACCCCCATAGGGCTTGGCTGGAGCAGACTGTTGAACAGGGCGAGGCGCCTGGAAAGATGGCCTCGGTGTGAACCTGGGTGGCAGGGCGGTGTTGGGCACCCACACGCGGCGCTTCTGAGGACCAGCACCGGATGAGGAACCCATGTCATGGCCATGCTTGCGTGTTGCGTCATAATCAGTCTGACCAGTTTCAGCACTGATGGCCTTGTTAACAAGCTTCTGAAAAGATGTGCACTCATGCAAACGGAGGTCGCGGCGAAGCTCAGGACTAAGTCCCTTACGGAACCTTGCTTGCTTCTTGGCATCAGTAGAAACTTCCTCAGTGGCATATCGTGCGAGGTTACCGAACTCCCTGCTGTAAGCATCCACAGAGAGTCGGCCCTGAGTGAAACTGCAAAATTCCTCACGTTTACGGTCCATGAGACCCTCCGGAATGTGATGTTCACGGAAAGCCTCGCTGAATTCATCCCAAGTACTGACATGGCCCGCTGGACGCATAGCTCCATAATTCTCCCACCATAGACTGGCGGGGCCTTCAAGATGATATGCAGCAAAGGTGACCTTGTCAGCCTCAGCTACTAGCGTGGAACGCAGCTTGTGAGAGATACTGCGAAGCCAGTCATCAGCGTCGAGAGGCTCGACGGAGTGGTGGAACGTGGGTGGATGTAATTTGATAAAATCACTGAGTGACACCACGTTAGTCCTCTGATGGTGTGCTGTGTTCTGTTCAATACGCTCCAACAAACGGTTGGTCTCCCGCTTGTTTCTTTCGGCTTCCATCATAACCTCGGCTAGGGAAGGAGGATGAGGCAGATTTGCATTCCTGACTTCACTGCCTTCGGCCTGCTCTTGAGGAGCAGGGTTAGTGCGCGTGTTGACCATCCTAGGTAAACAAGACAATGATTTAGTCAGAATGATAAAATTCCGACATAGGATACAAAATGTAAGGAATAACTCGAAATGCAAGATGATCATCCGTATGACATGGTAGATACAGAAACTGCTTCTTTATTCCATCGTCATACACACCATACAGGGTTTAGTACATGACCAAACAAAGTGCTATTACGGTGAAAAGAGGATTACATCTCATCGGAGGCATTCCAAGCTCCTATACATTATTTTTCTACACCTCCGGAAAGAGTACAAACTAGGTCATATCCCACGAGTCACGCGGGACGATAGACGACACAGATAGTGCGAACTAGTGATACTACCACTAACTCAGACCGATCCGTAGTAGTCCTCGTAGAAGTCACCTCCATAGCCTGGAAGCTCAACATGATCATCCGGAAACAGACGATCTCGCGGAGCTTGTGGACCATAGGGACTAGGATGAGGTCTTGGACCAACAGACGGTGGCCTGCGGGGACCGCGAGGTGGGGTGATGCCTCCTACATCACGCCAACCCATCACGTCTGGCAGAGCAGATCTCACAGGATAGAGATCGCGCATATCCGAATATCCAGCTTGCACTGCCGGTGCAAACCGAGTCAATGTGGCCCAGTGGTCAGCACGGGTATTGAAGAGCTCTAACCTCAAGGCCCGATTTTCACGGTCCTTATCCTCGAGCATCTCAGCAGTGGTGCGAGTCCGTGAATCCTCCTGAGTGGGGTCAGCATAGATAGCCTGAAGATACCCTTGTGCTCCCGAAAGTGATCCTGGCATATACCGGAAATCAGAGTCCCGAAATAGACCAGATCTGACTCGCATGATGGTCATCATAGAGTAGGTGGCGTCCTGCACAGCCATCTCAATAGTAACCCCGAGTCCATAGGAGCAGTGAAGGGGCTCGGTGGACCCAGGATAAGATGGAAATATCCTGACAGTGTAGAGATACTGGCTTTGATTAAAGTCTCGGAATTGCTCTTCGACCGTGTACTCAGGATACCAACGGTATCCAGCCTCAGTCATTACCCTGACCAACATGGCAGTATGGCCAGGTACATCTAGGCATCGAGTCAGGCGAACCACTTGATTGAGGTCGCGAGTGGCCATCTGAAAGCACAATCATAATGCAAAGGCATTAGAATTTCTAGCAAAATTTCGGCAGCATAACAGCTGTAAATGCTCAAGAAGGATTTTGAGACATTTGACAAAGGATTACATACACACTCATCATCATCATATCAAGTTCTGAGTCCATCCTAGCAACATAATGTGGTAGTAGAATTGAACTAGGCTTGTATCCATCAAACTTATAAGGTACTACTGATTAGTAACACGTGATCCTGATGGAGAGAATAGATCCTAATTCCTTAACCCCTGGTGGAAGAATAGACTGACTCAGATCAGAATGTTATAAGATAAAGGAGTAAAAAGAGCCTTACGTTCCAACCCACAAACAATTCCCCTACATATAACTAAAGAATTTCTAGACTCAACATCGACCAGTTTGGCTTGGAGAACCTACAGGCAGTCCGGCTCTGATGCCAACGCTGTCAGGACCCCGACTCGATGTCACATCGATCTAGCCAGTAACACCTCATATCACTTTGCGGCCTCACGCACGGTATCCCCACGGGTGTCGCCTTACCTTTGCCCGGGACCGTTTGCGCCTTTTGGCTCACGTATATGATAGTGTCGCTAGCATCCATATGATAAGGAGCCCGGGCTGACATGACTAGTCGTAAACCCAAAGTGGCACAGACTTACAGGGACAGGCATCCATGACCCATCTTCGAACGTGTCGGTCATCAGCAAGTGGGTCCGGGCTGTAGCACTGGGCTAGCAGGACTCCGGTAAACCGGGCTGTAGCGGGCTAACAGGACTCCGGTACTCAATGCGTGACATTTCCCCGAAGGGACAGACACAGGAACGAAGAAGGACACATGCCGGCCAACCTAAGTGTTCCAGAGCAGTAGCAAGCTACCCTGGCTCAGCGGTAACACTAGGAGACATTTCCCGGTAAGAGAGGCTACTAAAGATAAACAACTAGATAGTCAGATCCCACCCATACCAAGCATTTCAATCATACACACAATATGCTCGATATGTGCAAATACAACCAGGCATCACAACATGACTCTATGACACAAGTACTTTATTTAAGGCTCAGAGAGCCAAACATAACATACACAAAGGTACGGGTCTCACGACCCAGCATTTAAGTCATACAGTCATACAAACTAGCAGCGGAAGTAACTTGTCTGAGTACAGACAACTAGAAAGATAAAAGAGGCTTAGAAAGCCTAGCTATACTACGTGGTGCTTCTCAAGCTCAGGATCACCACCTGGGCCTTTAGCCTACTCGTTGATGTCAACGTCTACGTAGAACCCATCAGAAGGGGTTGCAGCGTCTTCTGTAAAATGTAAATTATAGCAACATGAGTACAAAGGTACTCAACAAGACTTACATCAGAACCTACATACATGCATATTATCAAGAAGGGCTGGTGGGGTTATTGCAGCAAGCCAGCTTTGACTCTTGGCTAGGCTAACCTACGAGACTCCAATTTGAAATGGTTTTGCGCACACGAGTCCATTACTCACCACTTCAATACACTACCGAGGATCCACCTCCGTCTCCCTACGAAAGAGCCATCCTCGGCACTCACACTTATCTTGAGGCTTTTAGTAGTTTCCATTTACTTGTCTATGAACTGTATAGGCAACCAAGTAGTCCTTTACCGCGGACGCGGCTATTCGAATAGATCATGATAACCCTGCAGGGGTGTACTTCTTCATACACGCTCTCACCTCTTACCGTCGTTTACACGACATGTACTCGGCAACCTTCAAGCGGAAGCCCAACGTGGGTGTCGGCCACGACCTACCTAATCACCTAAGCCTCCAGTCCAGGTTTATCGCCTATCCAGGTTCCATCCGCAGGGAGTCCGGCCGAGGTTTCCCATACGGCCCCGAACGATGTGAACAGGGTTCCCGAGATACCTAACGGGTATTCGGTACACCCGGCCACGTACCTACCGCATCACAGCCCACCCCTACGGTCAGTGCTGTCCACGGCCTCCAGTAGGCTACAAACACCAGAAACTACTTGCAACTCCTGGACGGAGAACTAGGGTGAATAAGAAGCCGAGAGGGTCCATTGGTTTCGGGCCCAATGCATGGTAGTAGCTGATTCTTAAATCACACATACAGATCTCAGTGCTTAAGGTCGGCTTCAATGAAACAACCCACCATGTACTCCTACATGGCCTCTCATCGATACCTTTACCAAAACGTGTTCACCACACCACTCTCATTACCGACATAATCATTTCACTCTAGCCCATCACCCAGATGAACCAGACCTGACACGACTCTAAGCATAGTAGGCATAGCAAGGTAGGAACAACACATACATATGGCTCAATCAACTCCTACACATGCTAGTGGGTTTCATCTAGTTACTGTGACAATGACAGATCATGCAGAGGAAGTGGGTTCAACTACCATAGCACACAGCAGTTTGAAATGCGTTGTCTTAATGCAGTAAAAGAGAGCAGGAGCGAGAACATGGGATTGTATCGATATGATCAAATGGTTGGTTGCTTGCCTGATGGTTCGATGCACTGATACGGTTCTTCGTTAGGGTAATCACGGTACTCCTCGGAGGCAGATCCTGCCGTAAAGAACACCGGTACACAACCATCACCAAACAATGTGCAACAATATGATGCATGCATGAAACATAGCAATATGAGTGTGTTGGGCTAATGCAACTAAGACCAGAAGGGTTTGAACCAATTTGAATCAAAGATTCAAATTTCAAACTCAAACATGGCCCTTTAAAGTGTTTTTCCTTGTTCTGCATTAAACACCAAGTTAACTTGTTTAGTCATGCATGAAAATAGTACAGATGGATAGATTGGATTTTTCTGATCATTTTTCATATATAATTTGTCTGATTTGGAATTACAGAATAAAAGTTATGAATTTTTGAAGTTTAAATTATATTCTGGAATTTCCTATATTAGAATAATTCCAGAAAATCAATTATTGCGTTAGCCTGACGTCACTGTGACGTCAGCAGGTCAATGGAACAGGTCCAGGTCAAACCTGACAGTGGGTCCCGCGTGTCAGGGTGATTAATTAATTAAAGTTTAATTAAAACTAAACCTGTTTAATTAACAGGGCTGGGCCCCACCTGTCATTGACTCAGGGGAGTCAACCAGGGCCCACCCGTGGTCAAACCCGGGTCGGCTGCATCGGCGTTTAGCCGCCGGCGAGCCCGACGCGGTGGCGGAAGTGATTTTTGCCGTTCCGGCAACCAAATGAGCCGCGGAGGCCACCGGAGAGGAGCTGAGGTCGAGCCGCAGCTCTTGGTGGAGTTCGTTGGGGTCGGGGTGGCCGGAGTTGGCGCCGGCGACGACTTTGGCGGCCACCGGAGTTCGGCCAAAGTCGAACTTGTCGCTAGGGGGATCGGTGAGGTGCGGGGAGTGCACGGTTGGGCCCGACGCAGCGTGGTGAGTGCGTTGGACACCGCGGGTTGGCCGGAGGATGGCCGGGAGCACGTCGGCGACGAGATCCGCGGCGGTGCGTGCGTGTGAGCTTCGTGCGGTGGCTACACGGCTCGGGAAAGAGAGAGGGAGGGTCGGAGGGGTAGCTAGGCTCACGGCGCTTCCGTAGAGGCCACCGGCGGGGTCGGGGACGAGCTGAGGCGGCGACGGCGTTGAAGGGGATCTCCGGCGACGGCGAGCTCGGGCGAGGTCGGTGCGGTGGTCTCGGGCCGCACGAGCACACGGGGCTCGGCTAGCTCGATGAAGTGGACGGCGGCGGAGCTCCTGGACATGGCGGCACGGCGTGGGGTTGACGGGGGGCGTGGCTACGGCGAGGGGGTGGCGGCGATGGCGTCGGCCATGGCGTGGGAGAGCGAGGGAGAGGAGCTGGAGAGGAGAGGGGGTGTCTGGGAGGTTCGGGGGAGAGAGGGAGGCCGATTCACGGTGTTAGCCGGGCGAGGGAGGCGGCGAGGCGGCGAGCAGGTGCGTGGCACCCATGCGGTGCTCGTCGCCGAGCACCTGCCTGCCTGCCTGGCCGGCAAGCAGCTCGCTGGCGTGGTGCTGGGCTGGGCCGGCAGGTGGGCCGGGTGCTGGGCGCCAGGTAAGCTTTTCCCATTTTCTTTCTGTTTTCTGTTTTTTAATACTTCTGCAGCTTTGTTGAATTAAATAAAATACTTAGGCAACTCCAAAAATCACCAAACTATTCCTGGTCCATAGTTGGATTATTTCCAACATGAAACATTTTAGTTTGGAGTTATTTGAGCATTTAAATATTTTATATAATTTTAAATGCCCAAATTCAAATACTTATGATTTAATTCAAAAACCCTAGGATGGCCTAGGAAAATGTGCACCACTTTTGGCAGAGGTTCTGAACCAAGACAAAAATGATGGGCATTTTAGAAGGGCATTTCAGGTTCATTGAAAAAGTTTTTAGTAAACCCTAATTGGTTTCAGAGGGGACTGGGGGTTCTGTCATCCCCATTTCAGGTTTCTGACGAAAGAGTAAACATGATGCAACACTCTAATGCATGACTAGCTAGGGTGTGACATACCCGAAGCCAAATCCAAGACCGCGGGCGCAAACGTCACCGTGAAAAATGAGCCATGGGTACTGGCTTCCCAAGTGGAGCAATGCTTCTTCATTACCGACCCGTCAAGGCCCAGTCGTGTTGTCGTGAGGAGAGGCAAAAGGAAGATCATCAGAATGGATGGAGTTGCCAATGAGCAAGACTTCGACAAGTACGGCGACCCAATGATGGAACATGACGACGAAGATGAAGTACCATACACCACAAGAAGAAGCAGGACCACCCTACCTAAAGGACGTCCGTTCAAGAGAAGAACTCCATTTGCGAAAAAGAAGGGCAAGAAGATTGTGAAAAGATAGCTAAGATCGAATCATGACATGTCGGCCGTGTGTGTGTGTCAGTGGCAAGCTCAATTATTACATGCAACTAAATTATTACATGTATCACTTGATTTCAACCATGTAATCTAATTCTAAATCTTTGCACAATGGTTTAAATTGTAGTCTTCATTTCTCAATTGTATTTCGACATATGGAAATGGCATTTCTTCTCCATCACCAAGTTGAAGTATCGACCACCTTCTTCTTGGATTTGGAATTTTTTTTCTTCTCCCTCTTGTTTTGTTGCAAATCATCATTTACAGGCACCTTGGGCTTCTTTGTGTTTTCTTATGGTATTTTAATTTTTTTTATTTATGTTTATTCTGGTAAAAAAAAGTTAGTAATGGCGCACCAGGAGAAGGTGCGCCATTGCTATCACGGGGTTTATGGCGCACCCCTAGAAGGTGCGCCATTGCTAACCCTCCCCCCACTAACATTTTCCTAACTCACAAAAAGTATTGAATTTGTTAATATTTTTTGAACTCGTGAATATTTTTAAATTTCATGGGCATTTTTTGATTTCATGAATATTTTTTCAAATTTGATGATATTTTTTCATATTCATAAATGTTTTACCAATTCACAAATGCTTTGCAACGCAAGTATTTGAAAATTAGTAATAACTACTTATATCATAACATTTTAAAATTTATGGCCATTTTCTAAAAAATTATTACATGCAACTAAAAATCCAAAAAAAAAGTTAGTAATGGCGCACCCCTAGAAGGTGCGCCATTGCTAACCCTCCCCCCACTAAAATCACCCAGCCGGTCGGTCGTCTCCCCCCTATCCGCCTCCCTTCCTCTCCCCTCCCCAACGACCAGACCAGAGCCACTGTGCCGCCGCCCCGACCCACTGCGCCGCCGCCCCTACCTGCGCTGCCTCCCAGACCCACTGCGCCACCCTAGCTTCCCTCCACTCCTCAATCGCCCTCTCGGCCTCCCTTCCTCCTCCAGATCCGCCTCCCCGAGCGTGGCCGCCGCGCGTCATCGTGGCCACTGACGGCACCATGCTCCGTCGTCGTGCCTAGGAGCTGCGCCAAGCTCCGCTACGCCATCTTGGAGGATCCGTTCGAGCTGGAGATCCCCCGTCCCCTCTGACCTCGCGCTCTCCTCCCTCGGAGCTGATCCCATGCCTGGACTGGGGCTTCCACCACCAGCTGGCCCGCTCCCCGCCGCCTCAACTGCCTCATCCCCCTGGCCGCTGGCAACCTGGTGAGACGCGACGACCCTGATTTGTTCCTTCTACACATGGTGATGATGCAATGTTGTTTCTTTCATATGTACTGCCATCATATAAATGCCAATGCCATGTTCTAGATTAGCCAACCATTGTTGGCTGGCTTGTTTCAGATGTTAATTCAAATTCCCATGGGCGCGTGCAAAGGGTGAACACACAGCACACTAGTAGTAAGTGCACAACTCTGTATACTTACCAATCGATGTGGCATGTGCCTACAAGGATTGCTACTGCTTACTGAATGATATGCATCTTTCTTATATGCCTGATTCAAACAAGAAATGTCACCCTTTTCTGTGCTTAGATATGTCCACTAAGCCACCAAAATGTTTTAGTTAATGCTTAATATTGTCAATGATCTGACTTTCCGATTATTAATTGTTTACCTCACCCATGCTTAGTATTTTGACTATTGTCAATGATGTGATTGCCCCTCTGAAAAAGCATGTCCTTCACTGGTATTGGTCTGCAGTGATTACATTTATGTATTGTTGTAAAGGTGACACTGAATTTCTTCTATGCATGCAAGTGTGAACTGTCATTCGTTAGTACTGAAATCATATGCCATGTTCTAGATTAACCCTAGATCAGATGCCAAGTGTGGACTGCAGGTTTCCATTTTGATGTCTTGTCTCCTAGTAGTATGCCTTGTTACCTCTCTGAAGAAAACATGTCCTTAACTGCTAGTGTCCAGGATTACTATGTGTCTGAATTATATATCATGTGAATCACCATAGTTCTTTGGAGGGTATGAGAAGAAGCAGAGCATTCAGTTTTGGCAATTTCATTTGTTGCTGTGTTGTTATCTGCTTTGAAATGTTGTGGTTCATACGCACCTGCAAGAACTCTCTGGAGTAAAATCTGCTTGTTCATACCCCTTTCTCCTGAAATGTTGATTAATTTTTGTTTCGGTTGAGAATGGGGCACTCCTAGGTCAAGAAAATTAGCATAGGTCATGCCCAATTTTTTTGCCCTAGAAGGTGCCCGATTCTCAACCGAAACAAAAATTAATCAACATTTATAGTTTGACCTAGAAGATGCCCAATTTGTTAACTCTAGTAGTGTACTCCTGTTAATATCGCAAACGTAACTGGAAGTTTTGAGACTAATAATGCATTACAGTAGAATCAGCCAATATTTTTGTATTTATTTAGATCACATACACAAAATAACCTACTAGCAATACAAATCTAGTTTCAGAAACATGTGATACATACATCCAGAGCAGCAAGGCAAAAAATAAATCTATGTATGATATAGGGGGGTGCTACTGCTACTGCTTTGAGTTGCTACCGCTATATCCTCCATCCCGTCCCACCGGAGCAAGCAAACCTACAAGCTGCTCCTCATGTTTTCCCCTCTACTAGTAGACTGGAACTTTCCAATGCTAGCTGGTTTGCAAGTTGATCAAATTGAATACATACAGTATACAGCTGAATGCGCTTCAGTCCATGTGGTGGTTCAGTTTGAGAATTGGGTCCAGTCCAAAACTTTGAGATGGTTGGCTTTCTTTTGATTCTCGCAAATAACAAGTCAATAATGCATTACAGTAGAAATGACCTATACTTTCTAATTATTTTAGATTACATGCCAAATAACCTAACAGCCATCGAAATCTAGTTTGAATCAGAAAGATGTGAGAAAATCCATCGATTGAGGCGGACAACTAGTTGTAGATGGGGAAGGGCATTTGAGGCCCCATCGAGTCTATGAAGATGTGATGGGTCCTGATATATTGACTCCTGATTTATTTTTTCCTAGACTGCATTTAAGAAATAACTCTAGTAGCCTTTTTTCCTATTTAGAGCGAACATGGCCGACAACGATGAGGTCGGCGGTTCGGGCAAGCAATTCTGGGAGCTGTCCAGGAGATGGAGGAAGAACCTCACCGCTATGAGGACGCCGCGGAAGACACCGATCCCGACTACACAACCTCTAGTGGCGTCGGGGATGACACCGCTGATGGTGCCGCCGAGGATGCCACCACTGATGATGGCAGCGCACACACAGATGGCAGCCAACTGAAGAGGCAACAGAAGGACCGGCGCTCGAACGTGCTCGGCACCATCAATGAGGAATTTACTGAAGTGTCCTCTAGTGGGCATCCAATGGTGCCCAAAGAATTAGTCAGTGGGTACTCGGGACAACTCGGGTGCATTCTCCGAAGCACCGTCTCGATCAACACCGAGAACCTAAGGCATCGTGACCGAGGGAATTTGCGCAACCTCCTCTTCACGAAGCTGCATGAACGATACAAGTTCCCCGGTGACTTCGCAAACACATGCCTCTCAGGGAATAAAGTGAACAGTGTCACCCTCACAAAGATGAGCACGGCCCTGGCTACTTGGAGAGCCGCGGTGAAGAGAAGGATTCTAAGAGATGATAGTTATGAGAAGATCAAGGAGACAAATCCTTCGATCAGCGAAGCTGAGTACCGGGAGTTCAAAATCAAGTGCGAGAGCAACGCATCCGCGGAATCAAGTCAGTGGGGGAAAGATATGCGGGACTTGAACTTAGGGGTCCACAAACTTGGTCCCGGCGGTTACAGAGTGGCGGAACCTATATGGGACAAGGAGGACGCGGAGCGTGCCGAGCAAGGCCTACCGCCCCTCTTCGATAAATACCGTGACAAGCAGACCAGGAACTATGTCAGGGCCCAGTACAAGGTGGACCCAGTAACAAAGGAGCTTAACACAGATCCGAAGACCAAGGCGCTTGAGCTTGTTCTGGTAAGGAATACACCCCCGCGTAATTAGCTCCATATGGTTGCATTCTAATTAATGAAGCCAAATTTCTAAGTGGTTCACGTTCCTTCCGCAGGACACTGAAAACAATAGCGCGGGGTCGTCTCAGAGCTCCCCTTGGGACAGCACTTTAAATAGGGCATTGAACATAATGAAACACAAGGATAAGTTCAGTAAGCCGTAGTCAGCTGGTCGTGTGGCCGGCAAAGGCTTGTCCACAAAATGGTCGGAATACTATAATGTTGGGCGAAAGGAGAGAAAGACCAGCTCGGAAATCCAGGAGCGCGAGGTTCAAGAACTCAAGGCACAAGTGGCGCGGATTTTGGAGATAGTCGAAGAGCAAGTGCGAGACCAACTGGGAGCGATGATCACTTCCATTATGCCTACCTTGGTTGAGGGGTTGCAGGCATGGATTGCGGGCGGCCAACAGCGTCCGCCCCCGATTCCCAGCTTCACGGGCAGCAACTCGCACAATGCGCCGGTGCCATTGGTGTCTCCGGCGGAGGCGGCATTGGTGTCTCCGGCGTCGGCGTCGGCATTGGAGCTTGGTGCACCGGGGTGTGGGAACAATACGCCGGCCGGCACCTCGGCAGCAAGCGGCCCCTCCGTCACTTGGACGCCCGCCGTTGGCGGTGCCTCGACATTAGCCGAGCTCGACACAATCACGGTAACTAAGCCTCTCGGCTGATGACTTCATCTCCTTGCCTTTGACTGGGCATCCCTGACGCCCTACATGTTTTCGCAGGGCGCCGCGACATTCCATGCACTCCCCTGCACTTCGTTGACGGTGAGTTGATCGATGTCGCCAAGGCCAGAATCGTTTAACCGGGCAACTGCATGTTCCACGGTAATCCGATGCCACACACCGTGTATAGGGTTCAACTGGTTCGGGTGCTGTGGGGCTGCGACGACTTGTTACCTCCATTTCGACCCCCAAGGGCCGACGAAGATGATGTGATGACCGTCATCGCCTGCTTAAGCTGGCCCCTGCTTTGGTCGAAGAGCCTGATTCGTTTGGGGGCGGGGGACACCACCCCACAAACAACACCGCCAGTCGTGCCGGCGCCAAGCCATGGCAAGACCGCCGCAACGCTACCGCCGTCAGCTGATCCGGACATGCATATGGCACAGGATCCGGACAACGACGACGGTACATTTTCCAACATCGATAAGTACTTCAACGAACATGGGTACGGTGACGAATTCTTGGTGCCTCCTTCTCAAGAACCCAACCCTGCAAAAGACGATCGCGATCTAGCTGGTACCGTGGAGAAACCCAATTGCAACAGGCGTCGTCTGGCGTTTAGTTCTCAGGAGATGCCTCCAGCTGCCGCCTTCACCGAGCCTCAGATAGCCGAGGTGCAAAATATTATCAGCCCCAACACACTCAAGAAGGCGGTCTTTGAGCAGAACTCGATCCCATTACAGCAGAAGAAGCAGAAGGACGGAAAAGAAAAAATAACAAGGGTGTGAGCCAGCCGGCACCGAGTATGATCCGTGCTCAGGACAGGCCACCTTCACCTAAGGATATCTCGAGGAGGGTGCATGTGGCGGGTAGGCCGATGCTACCGACTAATCTGCTCAATGCTGCAACCGGTGCTATGCAGAGCCTGCATGACAGTGTTCTTTCTATGGAGAAGCGGCGTCTCTCCGAGAATGATGTGGCATACCCGGTTTTCGTGTCCCAGGTGCCAGAAGGGAAGGGCTTTGTCGATAGCACCATCGGGGGTATGATCGTCCTGCGGTTTGATGACATCTTTGCTATGTTTAACCTTCATCCGCTGCACTACACCTTCATTCGGCTATTTCCGCTCAGTATGGAGATGCGGATCATTAGAGACAAGACCCCAGACATCATGATAGTCGACCCCTTCTACATCCGTGCCAAGATCTTGGGCAGCACTAGGGACCAGCAAGTCGCGAGTTCATACCTCGAAGGTGTCATTCTGGCGAACCCAGATAAGGATAACTTCCTCGTGCCTTACTTTCCCAAGTAAGTCATCCCCTCACCGCCCGTAACATATGATTTCTTAGATTTCAATCGTTCTTTTTTTTCTAACATTCCATGTTTTGTGCAGTGACACACATTGCACACTCATCCTCTTAAGCCCGAAATATTCCAAGGCCACGTATTTCGACTCGGACCGTCAGTCGAAGAAACACTACACAAATATCAAGAAAGTTCTTGATAATGCTCTCCCCGGCTAGGCCAAATCTGGAGGCACCTTCATGAGGCCAATTTGTAGGTACGGCAAGCACGTGTTCACCCACGTAACGACGTTCCCCTGAGTCAAGCAGCCGCCTGGCAGTCAGAAGGATGCCTACTACGCCCTCCATCACATGTGGGCGATCGTATAGGACCATAATCACCTGCTGCTACCAACTAATCTCAAAGATTGGGCCACATGCTTGTCGGCAATCCAGGACACGGACATCAGACAAGAATTCTTTCGCATCCGGTCGGAGTTTGCGGAAATCATCTATCAAGATGTCCTTCGTACCTCGGGGCAATTCTACCTCAAATATCAACCGTCCAACAGTGAAATAGATACAATGCTACAAGTGTAGGCTGACAACGACCGCACATTCATGACCATCATGATAGGCGGCGGCTTCATCCACGCTCCAGTCCCTGAGTTGAGTCGAAAGTACTGATGTTATGTAGTTCTGAAATATCGATTAGCTCATGTTGTAATTAAACTTTAATGAACTTGTATGTCTCTTTAGTTTGGACGGTCATTCAACTTATATGTAATCGATGCTATTTATTAGTAGGACCATGGATCGTGCTATTAATGTGTTGCTTTTCTCTTCCGATCCTTTTGTTGCATACTTATATATTGCTTATATATTATCTATGAATTGCTACTAACGTTTTGTTTGTCTAGTGCATAGGGATGCCGTCGTATGTCGTGTACAAGGGTAAGGTTCCTGGAGTCTACGATGACTGGGAGGAGTGTCGGAGACAGGTTCACCATTTCAGCGGTAATAGTTACAAAGGGTACACCACTAGGGCGGAGGCTGAAGCTAGATACACACGCTATCTAGCGGGAGAGAGGAGGGAGCGTTGGAGGAACCGGATGAAGACCAGTTTCATCGCGATGATGCTCATCGTGACCGCAGCTCTCTTCTATGTGATGGTAGTTTAGATATCGACTTGTAATGTGAAGACAAACTCGCTACTCGCGGTCTCGAGACTTGTAATGTTCTAACTTTGTTCGGTATTTTGAATTCGGAGACTAATATGATGAATTGTATTCGGAGACTAATCTTCTATTGTATTTGATAAATCTGTTGTTTATATGTTGTGTTGTTTATATTCTGTGTTGTAATGTATTTTGTAACCTGTGCAAATATCAGAAAAGCAAAAAAAAATTCCTAATATTCATAGTAGTGGCGCACCGTATTGCACTTTAGTGGCGCACAGAAATAAACACACCAGTGGCGCATTATCTAAAAGTGTGCCATTAGTAACCTAGAGCACAAGGTAAATATGGCCCCCTAGGAGGCATAGTAATGGCACACTGTTGGACATAGTAATGGCGCACCATGTGGTGCGCCACTATTATCTGGGATACTAGTGGCGCACCAAAGGTGCGCCATTACTATTTGTTACTAGTGGCGTGTTAATAGTGGCGCACCTATAGTGCGCCATTAATAGCAAAAACAGGTGCGCCACTAACAGCCTTTTTTCTAGTAGTGTATCTTTCTTCATATTTATTGTATTTAACTAGGAGCGCGTATATAGCTAGGCTCTTGCATGAGAGCTCACTCCCCTTACTTTTTCATATCTCTCTCCTCCACATAGGCCCTATATAAATGGAGGAGGGAGTACTACTATGAGCACTGCATAATCTAGTACAGATGTTGTCAGTACTCCACGTGTACTATTGAACAGGGAGCTTAAAAAAGTTTCTATTGGACTGGTTGTACGTGGCGAAATCCTAGTAGGAAGAGCATGCACGAGAACAAGCACATTCACGTGGTTGAAAACAAATTGGAAACCATCTCGAGTACAAATCTAGGAGTACATACGAATCTAACAATATTGATTGGGTGTTGTTGAATGTTGATACTTTTTTGATCAAAGTAGAGATACTTTGACTACACATAAAACTTATATGTAAACTAGAAAGGATAGGAGGGAGTATATTGTACATTCAAAAATGAAACGAACATTGAATACCCTTTATATATGATTTGCGGATGCTATGATCACCGGTTCAAAATTTTGAATCCGCCTTAGGTATCACGTGCCCCCACTCGTTCTCTCTCGATTTCATCTCGGGGTCCGGAGATCAATTGAAAGAGGACTAGGGTGGGTACATGCGAATGATACTCGACGGAATGTTCAAATGAGGCATGCGGGTGGATGGACTCGACCGGAGGACGACGTGATCGATGGAGAAGAGGGTTGCAGAGGAATGAGAAATAAGCAAACGCCACATGATTATACTTGAACGGCTCAAATAAACAATAAGTTGTCTCGCTTGGCCTACATAGTGAAAGGCCTAATGCGCAACACAGAGCACTGACGCTCGAATATGGCTGGGAAAACAGGGAAACCGACATGTGGGGCACACCCGTCGGGACGACGTAGCGCAGACTAGTCCAATGGAGGAGCTGGCCCACGACCTCCTCGCCACCAACAACCGTTCATGTGGGTCGTTGGGGCCAACAACGTGGTGCAGCTCCAGCACCACCTCTAGACACGGCAACCGCGGTGAGTGACACGCTCGTAGTCGCTAGACACGGTCGGTTTCAGTGTGCCGAGGGTGGCGTTAGTGTTGTGGCACGACCAACAGTATGTTTGGTTTGTGCCCAAGGTTGCCCCATCAAAGCATTGGGTACCCAAAATTTTGGTTGAGGTATTGGTTGCCCATGATTTGGCCGACATTGGCAAGAAAAATGAACTAGAGTTGGCTAGAGTTCATTGGCACGCCAAAAAAATGGCAACCATCCAAACAAAGACCAATCTTTGGGTCATGACCAAAATTTTGGTAAGGTGCACTTTGGCCACAATCCAAACACACCACAACACCCGGCTCGTCGAGGATGCACGGGGCACCGCGACGCGTCCGTGGAGTGGTGTAGCGCGGCCAACTACATCCTCAGGACAAGAGACCATGCCAGGTTGTCTTGCTTTTTCAATGGCATGCGGGGGTCACATGTGAGTAGGGCTGGAATTCGAGCCGAGTCGAGCCAGCTCGGCTCGACTCGCTAGAGCTCGTTTCGTTAACGAGCTAGCTCGACTCAACTCGTAACTATAACGAGCTCAAACCCAAGATTGGCTCGGCTCGTATAACTCACGAGCTGGCTCGTTTAGCTTGTTAAGCTCGTTTAAGATATAAACATAAAGCCCTCAAATATGATAAAAATGATTATGTATATATTAAACATATATATCACTAAACAATTGTAATTTTCTTGTAACGCGTGAGTCTCCTAGGAGGCTAGGCCTTCAACTGCTCGGACTTGGGTTGTGTGCCTGGGATGTAGGTTGTTTCATGGCTGATCTTTTTTTGTATTGGGAGTGGCTGATCTATTGTATCGAGCCTAACAAGTTACATGAGTACTCGTGAGATTGGCTCGTTTAACTTGGTCTATAAATGATCTTAAACTAAAGCTCGGCTCGACTCATTATTCTTCGAGTTCGAGTCGATTCGAGCCAAGTCACGAGCTACTTGTTTAGCTCGCGAGCTTCGAGCTTTTTTTCCGGCCCTACATGTGAGCAAAGGGCATCTCCAACGTTGCCACGACCGCAGCTGACTACCCTGGCACACCAAAACCCTCGTCCCTCGCGCCATCGCGCGGTGCATTCCTAGCCGGCGCCAGCTGCCTGCATTCATGCCGTCCATTCGTATGTCGTCGTTAAGAGGCTCGGTGCCCGAGGAACCAACTCCGGCGACTTAATGACGCACCCGGATGCTTGGCCTCACCAGAATGCGCTACTTAAAGCGGCAACGCCCAGCTAACCTCCACACCATAGCGCATCGTCCTCCTACCTGGCACCACATCCGCCATGACCATAAGCGCGAACGCTCTGCGGCAGAGCTTGTCTTCGGGGATGAAGCTCGAGGTCGCCGCCCTCGCTGAAGTTGCCTCTCGCGACGCAATAGCGGCGTAGCCGGACGCGGACGCGACCGCACAAGCGGTGGCCACGCTGGCGGCCGTCAACGGGAGCACCGTCAGCCACGCGTCCTACTTGCCACTATCCAACGTCTGGCACCGCCGAGGTCGATGGGACTCCTCCGAGGATGAGTAGGGCATGGGAGGCGGCAGGGCATGGTGTGCCAACTGGCCGGTCCGTATCCCATGTTCTACTCTTCCTCGTCGAAGACCGCACCTTCACTTCACGAGTCTTGAACCCCGCCCCCGTACATAGAGATTGCAGATGGAGGATGTCGGTCGCCGCCGTAGAATAGGTTTAGGGTTGGGTTTCTTTTATTTTTCTGTCCTATAAAAGTTCGAAATGTAATGAAAATCTGCCGTGTTTGCATTAATCTCGGCAGGTGTATATGAACTTTCACAATAATATAGTATATTGTAGGAGTACTAGCAAGATGCCCGTGCATTGCATAGAATATCAAGATCTTGTGGGAGAAAAGGATGAACGAGGGAAAGCCTTATCTGCAAATGTGGAGAGGAGTGAGGGTAAATTGTCATAGTTTCCTTCCTATCCGTTAGATATAGATCGGACGGCCTATATTGCAGGATGACAGGCACACCATCATCACCAACTCTGCTTTTTATTGAACCGAGACAAATCTAACATGCGAAGTAAAATAAACACATTGGGTCTATACATACACAATTTATCTTAGGCACTCCAATAGTACGTCCACTACACATTCACGCATTTCACATCTTTCTACATCTAGAGGAACCTACGAAAGGGTTAATGTAAATTGCCTCTCTCTCTCCTCCCCTGATTTTCATGGTGGTGGGCCCCTCCCTCCCCCAATCTACAATCAACAGCTCACAGGTTTCACATTACATTAATTACGTAACTGGGATTACGTAGGTGTAGCATTACTCGTCCTAAAAGAACCAACTAAGCCAACCTCCCAGCATATCGCGCGGGAAAAGACCCGGCCGCGCCGTTTTAGTCGGGATTACCGGATTACTAGTAGTTGTATCGATGGATCGCGCGAAGCAACAAGTTTTTTTAGGGGGCGAAGCACCTAGTTTAAAAGGAAAAAAGGCGGTACACTCACAGCACTCCTGTTGCGGTCGCATAGCACCCCACACACGTTCGGTCCTGCACATGGCTCACGCAAATGGAACGCGCTTCGGCTTGCCTCTTCACTGACATGTGGGACTGCACTTGGAGAAACCGACCATGCGCCAAACTCCCCCTGCCCACCGCGCGGAAATCCTCCCCCCCCCCAACCCAAAAATCCCCCCAAATCCAATTCAACCGCCCTTCGGCCAACTAGCCAATAATATTCCCCAAACCCCCTCCCCCCCGCCCCCCGTCCCCCTCCACTCCATTCGCTCTGCCAAAGCCCCACCATGCCGATATGTCGGCGCCGCGGTTCGTCAAGGGGACGCACGGTGATCCTCTCGCTCCCACAATACGCTCTCGTAGACTGTCGTCCTCTAGCCGCGCCGCCACCGCTGGCTACGTTCTTATGGAGGCGCACGGCAGTCAGCGCTGCCACCGCCGGCGATGTTCGTGTGGAGAGGCACGGCGGTCAGCTTCTCCCACGATACACGCATTCTTGCCTGAGGCCCCGTTCATGTCAGTGTAGCACTGAATGTTAGCTGATAGACGCTGCTAATCTCACTGTTTGCCGAAGTTGTTTACAGTCAATATGCTCTACTTAAGAAGCTTCCTTGCCCTGTTCTGCACTCAATCTGCTTAGCTGAGATGGCATGCCAAGGCCGATTAGTTGCTAAAATATCCTGCCATATATTTATTGTAACGTAGATTGCCATGGTCTAGTAGCCAATCTGTTAGGTGAAATAGCTCTACACCGTTTTATACTCGATCTTTGTTGCTGCGATGGCCTTCGATAGTTCGATGGCTATGTCCTCGGCCTCATTGACTGCTGAAACAGCCTGCCATAATTTAGCACTCAAATCTGTTTGCTGAATTAGCTTTATATATATTTCGTTACTTCGATCTGCTCATCCAAATATCTTGCCATAGCTTTAGACATTGACCTAGGTATTTTTTATGGACTTCATAAAAAAGCATATATGTTTTTCCTGTAATATCTAGTAGAAGAACTAATTTGTATGTCTAACAGATGGACGGGACTTGGATAACTTCTGCTCGAAGATTCTCCGCTGCATATGTGGAGGGGGTTGAAAACTTCATGAACTTTATCAGAGCTGAGTACGGTGGTCCGAAATCATATGTGCTCTGCCCGTGTAGCAGTTGTACGAATTCAGTTACAAGACCCCAGTCAACTATGCAAAATCATCTACACTTATATGGGATGTCGGTCACATATACAAGGTGGGTTCATCATGGTGAAACTGTGAATGTCAATGTTATTGACTACGTGGAAGCAGCAGATCACCATCTTGATCTGCCTAATGCTCAGGTGGAAGAGGAGGAGGAGGTGGTGGTGGCAGAGCTAGTGCGTTTGACCAACATTGAAACAATGCTACGAAATGCTCATGCAGTCCGTGAACTTTCACCTGCAGAAGAAAAACTGTGGGCCCGCATGTTGGAACAATGCAACGTAGCTGTCACCCCAGGAAATAAGCTGTCAGTATTCTCAGCTATGGTCACCTTTCTTCAGGTGAAGACATCTGACCGGATGACCAACAAATCATTCGATGCGATGTTGGCTGCTTTCCGTAAATCTTTCCCAGATGCGTCTGAGCTGCCACACACCTACAGTAAAATGAAGAATTTCCTTCGTGCAGTTGGAATTGGATATGATATGATCCATGTTTGTAAGAATAATTGTGTTCTGTTTTGGAAGGATTATGCCAACTTAAGTGAATGCCGAAATGCAAGTCATCAAGATGGAAAGATGGTGATGCTGTGAAGAGGATTCCTCATAATGTTCTGAGACATTTTCCAATTATACCAAGATTGCAAAGGTTGTTTCATGATGCTAAAACAAGAGAGGATGTACTGTGGCATTCTAGGAACCAGGAGTACATAGATCAGAATGTAATGAGCCATCCATCTCATTGTAGTGAGTGGAAAAGCTTCAATCATAAACACAAAAGGTTTGTTGCTGACCCGGGAAACATTAGACTTGGCTTAGCTTCAGATGGATTTAACCCATTTGGCCACCAGAGCGCCACATATAGCATGTGTCGAGTGCTTGTTATCCCTTACAACATGCCTCCAAATGTCTGCACCAAAGAATCAAACTACATGATGACCTTGCTAATCCCAGGTCCAAAAGGTCCTGGAAAGGATTTTGATTAGTTCATGGAGCCTCTTGTGGAGGAACTTCAACAGCTATGGAGGGGTGTTCTCACTCGAGACCTATATAGAAGCCCACCAGCTGATTTCTTTCTGCGTGCTGTTATAATTTGGTGCATCCATGATTATCCAGCTTTGGGCACTATGTCAGGGCGAACGACACATGGTTACAATGCATGTGTTCGCTGTGACAGGAATCCGCTGTCATACGCAATACTTAGCAAGATCTATTACATTGGACACCGCCGTTTCCTTGCCAAGGACAAACCGCATCCTAGAAAATACCGATGACATGTGTTCAATGCAAAGCATGAAAACCGTGATGCGCCAAAGAGGCTCACCGCCGATGAGTTGCAAGTGGAATTAGAGAAGGTCAGGCATATTACACCAGGAAACCATCCTAGTAATGGTAGCGGGAAAAGGAAGCGTGGCAGGGAAGAAGAGAGATTATTGTTTACCCGCAGGTCCACTTTGCGGGACTTGGAGTATTGGAAAGATTTGGATCTGCGGCATAATCTTGATGTGATGCACATCGAGAAAAATATATGTGACAGCATTATCGACACACTTCTTAATATTGAAGGCAAGACGAAAGATACCTTAAAATCTAGGATTGATTTGACACACCTGGGTATCAGACAGGGTTTGCAGGCGCAAGATGAAGGTAAACCACGGGATATGGCACCAGCTATGTACGTCTTGGACAAGGTAAAAAGAAAAGAATTCTGCGAGGTCCTGTCACGTGTGAGATTCCCACATGGATTTGCTTCCAACCCTGAAAGGAGAGTCAGTGCAGATGGAAACAAGGTACAAGGGTTGAAAACTCATGACTGCCACGTCCTACTTCAAAGGGTTTTACCTGTTATCCTTAGAGGATTGGGCCGCCCTGACTTATACAGAGCAGTTGCAGAGTTGGGACAATTCTTCAGGGAACTCTGCAGTAGAAATATCAGGATAGATGCTTTGGAGCGTCTTAGAGACAAGATACAACTATCCTATGCAACCTTGAGAAGATATATCCACCAGCCTTCTTTGATGTGATGGTGCATTTGGCTGTTCATCTACCTGATGAGGCACTACTTAGAGGTCCAGTACAGTATGGTGATACGTCTCCAACGTATCTATAATTTTTGATTGCTCCATGCTACTTTATCTACTGTTTTAGGCAATATTGGGCTTTATTATCCACTTTTATATTATTTTTGGGACTAACCTATTAACCGGAGGCCCAGCCCAGATTTGTTGTTTTATGCCTATTTCAGTGTTTCGAGGAAAAGGAATATCAGACGGAGTCAAAACGGAACGAAATCAACTGGAGAAGTTAATTTTGGAAGGAAACCGACCAGATGGGCTTGGAGTGCACGTCAGGGGATCCCCGGGCTGCCCACGAGGGTGGGGGGCGCGCCCCTCCCCCCTAGGCGCGCCCCCTACCTCGTGAGCCCCCTGGAGGTCCACCGACGTACCCCTTTCACCCATATATACCTACGTACCCTAAAACTTCCAGAACAGAAGATAGATCAGGAGTTCCGCCGCCGCAAGCCTCCGTAGCCACCAAAAACCAATCGGGACCCTGTTCCGGCACCCTGCTGGAGGGGGATCCCATCACCGGAGGCCATCTTCATCATCCCGGCGCTATCCATGACGAGGAGGGAGTAGTTCACCCTCGGGGCTGAGGGTATGTACCAGTAGCTATGTGTTTGATCTCTCTCTCTCGTGTTCTCTCTCGTGTTCCTCTATGGCACGATCTTGATGTATCCCGAGCTTTGCTATTGTAGTTGGATCTTATGATGTTTCTCCCCCTCTACTCTCTTGTGATGAATTGAGTTTCCCCTTTGAAGTTATCTTATCGGATTGAGTCTTTTATGAACACTTGATGTATGTCTTGCGTGGGATAACCGTGGTGACAATGGGTTATTCTATTGATCCACTTGATGTATGTTTTGGTGATCAACTTGCGGGTTTCGTGACACTTGGGAACCTATGCATAGGGGTTGGCACACGTTCTTGACTCTCCGGTAGTAGCTTTGGGGCACTCTTTGAAGTACTTTTATGTTGGTTGGATGAATCTGAGATTGTGTGATGCATATCGTATAATCATGCCCACGGATACTTGAGGTGACAATGGAGTACCTAGGTGACATTAGGGTTTTGGTTGATTTGTATCTTAAGGTGTTATTCTAGTACGAACTCTTTTATAGATCGATCCGAAAGAATAGCTTTGTGGTGGTTTCGTACCCGACCATAATCTCTACGTTTGTTCTCCGCTATTAGTGGCTTCGGAGTGACTCTTTGTTGCATGTTGAGGGCTTGTCATATGTTCTATCTATGTTATTATTGTTGAGAGAACTTACACTAGCGAAAGTATGAACCCTAGGCCTTGTTTCCTATCATTGCAATACCGTTTACGCTCACTTTTACCACTTGTTACCTTGTTGTTTTTATTATTTCAGATTACAAAAACCTATATCTACTATCTATTTTGCACTTGTATCACCATCTCTTCGCCGAACTAGTGCACCTATACAATTTACCATTGTATCGGGTGTGTTGGGGACACAAGAGACTTTTTGTTATTTGGTTGCAGGGTTTTTTGAGAGAGACCATCTTCATCCTACGCCTCCTACGGATTGATAAACCTTAGGTCATCCACTTGAGGGAAATTTGCTACTGTCCTACAAACCTGTGCACTTGCAGGCCCAACAATGTCTACAAGAAGAAGGTTGTGTAGTAGACTTCAAGCTCTTTTCTGGCGCCGTTGCCGGGGAGGCTAGGTAAGTGAAGGTATATCTTTAGATCTTGCAATTGAATCTTTTTGTTTCTTGTTTTAGCACTAGTTTAGTTTATAAAAGAAATTTACAAAAAAAATGGAGTTGGGTTTGTCTCATACGCTTCACCTTTTTAATATCTTTCGTGAGTATGATGGAAAAAAAATTGTGCTCAAGTGCTAGAAGAAGAAATCTATAGAATGTTTTTATTTGATGAGCATGATTGCAATGTTGTTAGTGTGAATTCCTTGAATATCCATGATGCTAATGATATGCAAAGCCACAAGCTTGGGGAAGCTATGTTTGATGGAGATGATATTTATTGTCCCGCAAGCTTTGATGAGCAAATTTACTATGATGAAAGCATGCCTCCTATCTATGATGATTATTGTGATGATACGTATGCTATAAAGAAGAAGTTTGCTTATGTGGAAAGTAGTAAATTTTCTACGCTTGTAGATCATGAAAAGAATTCTTTAGGTGCTGGTTATATTGTTGAATTCATTCATGATGCTACTGAAAATTATTATGAGGGAGGAACATATGCTTGTAGGAATTGCAATAATGTCAAGTTTCCTCCCTATGTGCTTAAATTTTTGAAACTATGCTTGTGTTACCTTCCTATGCTAGTTGATTATTGTTACCATAAGTTGTTTGCTCATAAAATCCCTATGCATAGGAAGTGAGTTAGACTTAAATGTGCTAGTCATATGCTTCATTATGCTCCGTTATGTTTCAATTCTTATCTTTTATGTGAGCATCATTGTCATCATCATGCCTAGCTAAAAGGCATTAAAGAAAAGCGCTTGTTGGGAGACAACCCAATATTTATCCTTACTGTTTTTGTGTGTCCACATTATTATGCTACTGTAGTAATCATGTTTTATAGCTTTTGTTTCAATAAAGTGCCAAGTAGAACCTTTGGGAAGACTTGGGTAAAGTTTATGTGATCTTGCTGTGAAAAACAGAAACTTTAGCGTTCACGAGAATAGCTGCCAGTTTTTACTGGAGAGTGATTTTAGGTTGATTCTTTTTGCAGATGATTAATCGACAAATTGCTCAGGTCCAGAAATTTATTTCATAATTTTGGGGGTTCTAGAAGTATATGTTTTATACAGATTACTACAGACTGTTCTGTTTTTGACAGATTCTGTTTTCTATGTGTTGTTTGCTTATTTTGATGAATCTATGAGTAGTATCAGAGGGTATGAACCATAGATAAGTTGGAGTACAGTAGATATTACACCAATATTAATTTAGAATGAGTTCATTACAGTACCTAAGTGGTGGTTTTATTTTCTTATACTAACGGAGCTTACGAGTTTTGTTTTGAGTTTTGTGTGGTTGAAGTTTTCAAGTTTTGGGTAAAGATTCGATGGACTATGGAATAAGGAGTGGAAAGAGCCTAAGCTTGGGGATGACCAAGGCACCCCAAGGTAATATTCAAGGACAACCAAGCAACTAAGCTTGGGGATGCCCGGAAGGCATCCCCTCTTTCGTCTTCGTTCATCGGTAACTTTACTTGGAGCTATATTTTTATTCGCCACATGATATGTGTTTTGCTTGGAGCGTCAATTTATTTTATTATTTTTTGCTTGCTGTTAGTTAGAATTGTGTTTTGCCTCTTTAGTTTCAATAAAAAATTCAAGGATAGCCTTTGCCATGCTTATTTTGCTAGTTTGCATGTTGCTGTTTGAAAACAGAAAGTTTACCGCTGTTGCAAAAATTCTCAAGAAAAGTCAGAGCATGGTATAACGTTGAATCTTTTTGCATATTGAGCTGAAATTTATTAAAGTGGGAATTTTAGTTCATAATTTTTGGAGTTAGGGAAGTATTGATACTCTTGCATTCTTTACAGACTGTACTGTTCTGGCAGATTGATGTTATGGTTGCATTGTTTGCTTATGTTTGCTTGTTTAATGATTCTATTTGAGGATAGGAGTATTAAATATACAGAGGCATTTAGTATGCAATGTTGAATAATAATTTTAGTGATTTGCTACAGTATAATATGATAAGGTTTTGCGTTGGTTTATACTAACCTATCTCACCAGTTCTTGTTGAGTTTGTTGTGAATGAAGCTTTTGATAAAAAGAGAAACCATGATATGAGAGGAATTAAGGAGACACAAAAGTTCAAGCTTGGGGATGCCCAAGGCACCCCAAGATAATATTTCAAGAAGTCTCAAGCATCTAAGCTTGGGATGCCCCGGTAGGCATCCCACCTTTCTTCTTCAACAACTATCGGTTAGTATCGGTTGAGCCTAAGTTTTTGCTTCTTCACATGAGTTGTGCTATCCTTGCAATGTAGTTTTCTTTAGCTTTGCTTGATGTTTGAATAAGTATCAAGATCTGAAATTCTTTAATGAGAGAGAGCCTTACACAAATTGGAATTTTCTAGAATACTCTATGTGCTTCACTTATATCTTTTGAGCTTGATAGTTTTTTTTGCTCATAGTACTTCACTTATAACTTTTAGAGCATATTGGTGGATTTGTTTTAAATAAACTATTGATCTCTCATGCTTCACTTAGATTATTTTGAGAGTCGTTAATAGCATGGTAATTTGCTTAATGTTAATATACTTAGTGTTCAAGATATGTGAAACTTTCTTTTGAGTGAATTGAATACTAAGATAAATTTAATGCTTAATAATTGTTTTGAGATATGGAGGTAATAATATCAAAGTCGTGCTAGTTGAGTAGTTATGAATTCGAGAAATACTTGTGTTGAAGTTTGCAAGTCCCGTAGCATGCACGTATGGGTAAAGTTGTGTAACAAATTTGAAGCATGAAGTGTACCTGGCTTGTGCATCCTTATGAGTGGCGGTCGGGGACGAGCGATGGTCTTTTCCTACCAATCTATCCCCCTAGGAGCATTGCGCATAGTACTTGATTTTTGATGGCTTCTAAATTTTTGCAATAAGTATATGAGTTCTTTTGACTAATGTTGAGTCCATGGATTATACGCACTTTTACCTTTCCACATTTGCTAGCCTCTTCGGTACCGTGCATTGCCCTTTCTCACATTGAGAGTTGGTGCAAACTTCGCCGGTGCATCCAAACCCCGTGATATGATACACTCTTTCACACATAAACCTCCTTATATCTTCCTCAAAACAGCCACCATACCTACCTATTATGGCATTTCCATAGCCATTCCGAGATATATTGTCATGCAACTTTCCACCGTTCCATTCATCATGACATATTTTACTTTTGTCATATTGCCATTGCATGATCTTGTAGTTGACATCGTATTTGTGGCAAAGCCACCATGCGTTATTTTTCATACATGTCACTCTTGATTCATTGCACCATCCCGGTACACCGCCGGAGGCATTCATATAGAGTCATATCTTGTTCTAGTTTCGAGTTGTAATATCAAGTTGTTGTAATAAAAGTGTGATGATCATCATTATTAGAGCATTGCCCCAGTGAGGAAAGGATGATGGAGACAATGATTCCCCCACAAGTCGGGATGAGACTCCGGACTTTACAAAAAAAGAGAGGCCAAAGAAGCCCAAATAAAATAAAATAAAGAGGCCAAAGAAGCCCACCAAAAAAAGATAGAAAATAAAAGAAAATAAAAAAATGAGAGAAAAAGATAGAAGGGGCAATGTTACTATCCTTTTACCACACTTGTGCTTCAAAGTAGCACCTTGTTCTTCATGTAGTGAGTCTCATATATTGTGCTTCAAAGTAGCACCATGTTTTTCATATAGTGAGTCTCATATATTGTCTCGTTCATACTAGTGGGAATTTTTCATTATAGAACTTGGCTTGTATATTCCTACGATGGGCTTCCTCAAATGCCCTAGGTCTTCATGAGCAAGCAAGTTGGATGCACACCCACTAGTTTTCTTTTGTTGAGCATTCATAGCTCTAGTGCATCCGTTGCATGGCAATCCCTACTCCTCATGTTGACATCAATTGATGGGCATCTCCATAGCCCGTTGATTAGCCTCGTCAACGTGAGACTTTCTCCTTTTTGTCTTCTCCACACAATCCCCATCATCATATTCTATTCCACCCATAGTGCTATATCCATGGCTCACGCTCATGTATTGCATGAAGGTTGAAAAAGTTTGAGATTATTTAAGTATGAAACAATTGCTTGGCTTGTCATCGGGGGTATAGAAGTTGGGAACATCTTTGTGTGACGAAAATGAAGCATAGCCTAACTATATGATTTTGTAGGGATGAACTTTCTTTGGCCATGTTATTTTGAGAAGACATGATTGCTTTGATTAGTATGCTTGAAGTATTATTATTTTTGTGTCAATATGAACTTTTGTCTTGAATCTTTCGGATCTGAATATTCATATCACAATTAAGAAGATTTACATTGAAATTATGCCAAAGTATCACTCCGCATCAAAAATTCTTTTTTATCATTTACCTACTCGAGGACGAGCAGGAATTAAGCTTGGGGATGCTTGATACGTCTCCAACGTATCTATAATTTTTGATTGCTCCATGCTACTTTATCTACTGTTTTAGGCAATATTGGGCTTTATTATCCACTTTTATATTATTTTTGGGACTAACCTATTAACCGGAGGCCCAGCCCAGATTTGCTGTTTTATGCCTATTTCAGTGTTTCGAGGAAAAGGAATATCAGACGGAGTCAAAACGGAACGAAATCAACTGGAGAAGTTAATTTTGGAAGGAAACCAACCAGATGGGCTTGGAGTGCACGTCAGGGGATCCCCGGGCTGCCCACGAGGGTGGGGGCGCGCCCCTCCCCCTAGGCGCGCCCCCTACCTCGTCAGCCCCCTGGAGGTCCACCGACGTACCCCTTTCACCCATATATACCTACGTACCCTAAAACTTCCAGAACAGAAGATAGATCGGGAGTTCCGCCGCCGCGAGCCTCTGTAGCCACCAAAAAACAATCAGGACCCTGTTCCGGCACCCTGCCGGAGGGGGATCCCATCACCGGAGGCCATCTTCATCATCTCGGCGCTATCCATGACGAGGAGGGAGTAGTTCACCCTCGGGGCTGAGGGTATGTACCAGTAGCTATGTGTTTGATCTCTCTCTCTCGTGTTCTCTCTCGTGTTCTATGGCACGATCTTGATGTATCCCGAGCTTTGCTATTGTAGTTGGATCTTATGATGTTTCTCCCCCTCTACTCTCTTGTGATGAATTGAGTTTCCCCTTTGAAGTTATCTTATCGGATTGAGTCTTTTATGAACACTTGATGTATGTCTTGCGTGGGATAATCATGGTGACAATGGGTTATTCTATTGATCCACTTGATGTATGTTTTGGTGATCAACTTGCGGTTTCGTGACAATTGGGAACCTATGCATAGGGGTTGGCACACGTTCTTGACTCTCCGCTAGTAGCTTTGGGGCACTCTTTGAAGTACTTTTATGTTGGTTGGATGAATCTGAGATTGTGTGATGCATATCGTATAATCATGCCCACGGATACTTGAGGTGACAATGGAGTATCTAGGTGACATTAGGGTTTTGGTTGATTTGTATCTTAAGGTGTTATTCTAGTACGAACTCTTTTATAGATTGATCCGAAAGAATAGCTTTGTGGTGGTTTCGTACCCGACCATAATCTCTACGTTTGTTCTCCGCTATTAGTGGCTTTGGAGTGACTCTTTGTTGCATGCTGAGGGCTTGTCATATGTTCTATCTATGTTATTATTGTTGAGAGAACTTACAGTAGTGAAAGTATGAACCCTAGGCCTTGTTTCCTATCATTGCAATACCGTTTACACTCACTTTTACCACTTGTTACCTTGCTGTTTTTATATTTTCAGATTACAAAAACCTATATCTACTATCTATTTTGCACTTGTATCACCACCTGTTCGCCGAACTAGTGCACCTATACAATTTACCATTGTATCGGGTGTGTTGGGGACACAAGAGACTTTTTGTTATTTGGTTGCAGGGTTGTTTGAGAGAGACCATCTTCATCCTACGCCTCCTACGGATTGATAAACCTTAGGTCATCCACTTGAGGGAAATTTGCTACTGTCCTACAAACCTGTGCACTTGCAGGCCCAACAACGTCTACAAGAAGAAGGTTGTGTAGTAGACATCATATGGCTGGATGTACCCTATTTGTCCAAATCTTTAGGTTTGTCCTGATACTCGGATAAGACATTATGAATCTTGCGTTGTTGGAGATGTGCGCTACAACACCCTTGCACGAGACGAAGGCAGAAAGACACAAAACAGTGACATCATGAGCACGGATACGTATGAAAAAGAGACAACTGAAATGTATGCTAACATAACAGACATGTTCAGTTGCAGTGTATCTCCAGTTTTGAGGATCATCGGTGTGTGGTTCTGTTTTGCTGTCGTTGGTATAACCTGTTTTCCAGGATCGCAAAACCCAGAGCTGATGATTATTTCAAATCCATCAATGTCAAGGCGGTGTACAAGACCAACGAGCCTTTTATTTTGGCAAATCAAGCAACATATATATTTTTCTTGGAGGACACATTTGCACGTAGCGATGACTGGAGAGTATTGCAAAGGTTTGAGTAGAGGAATTCGTTTAATGAAGTTGCACAACAAGATGATGCTTACACTGCTCCTGATGTACAAGATAACACAGATGTTCCTAATATCTTTGAGAACCATAATGTTAATGACGCCGGCGAAAAGATTGCATGTCGTGTTGTGGACATACAAGAGTTGATCAAGAAGAAGCCAACGTTCGAGGACGTTGAGGACGAAGAAGAAGATGACACTGTGGGGAATTACGATTCAGACTGATACACATGGCGAAGATGTTGATGTTGCTGCTGCAGATGATGATTACATTGCTTTTGTCGTATTTGCCTGTCAGAAGACGATTTTTTATCTACTATGTGAAATTGTGTTTGCTATGACAACTGAAACCTGATGAACATGTTGTTTAGTATTTTGCTGTGAGAACATCACTTGTTATGTATACTAATTTGTGTTTGGTGATTGTATGATGACTAAAACATGATGACATTGTTGTTTAGTTGTACTCAAATTTGGCTATGAAACTTGAATTTGATGATATAGTTTGATGTTGGACTGCAATTTGCTCGACATATTCGAACAAGAACAAAGCTGACTCGTCAGGGCCTCTGCTATTTATTTATTTATGAGCAAAAGGGGATACCCCCTAATTTCCGTTAATAGAAATCATTAGATGTTCACAACACTACGCCCAGCCTGCTACACAGGTTTCATTCATTACTAGTTTCAGCAAAGTGCTCACGTCATAGCCACTGAATACATCACGAGTGCTACATATACTACAAATAAAGAGACAATCATCCTACAGAGCACATCGATTTTGCCCATTATCTTCACAAGCTCTTTCATCTTCTCATTGCTGTCAAGGCCATTCAGCAGTTGTTGCTTGGCCATGATCAGAGGAACTGCATCTTTAACCTTCTGCTCTACATCTTCCTCTTCTGCTGTTCCTTTAATTACTTGTCCAACACCCCAGCCTGCTGGTATTGGGATTCCTCGGCTAACCATATAATCAGTGTAGTTGCATTCCCCCACATGAGCAACTTCCCAGAAATACAAATCACACGAATCTTCTCTTTTCTGCACGAATCAAATTGGAAGATCATCAACCAAACTATTAAAAAATCAGCAACTGAAAGCAGCAGAACAACACTTAAACATATTATTACCCCATGATTCGGGCATTTGTAGAAGACTAGACCAGGGTTGAGGATTGTGGTTGAGACACGACGGATGACTCTGTGTGATTTGCAGCAATGGCACCACACGAACGGCAGCGGGTTGCGATGAGTAATCGGCTGCGGTGCGCGTGCCGGCGGGGGTGTGATGAGACCCACAGGCGATGGTACGGGTGGCGACTTGGTGCATATCTGGTTGTTGCCTGCTAAAGAGCAGGTGGACGAGCAGCCAGCGGACATGGTTGCTGCGACCAGAGCTTCTGATGCTAGGCAGAGTAAGTAGAGAAGAGGAGAAGCGAACGTTGGATATGTCAGTTTTATTACTTGCAGAGTAGCATAGCACCATATATAGTCATAGTCTAGGTTTGGATTTGAACCAGCTACAGGAGCACGTCTCTCTTTTTTTTAAACTCGGCAACGTCTCTTTACTGGTACACTAGCTTGTTCTGTACGCTTTCCCAAGTCTTTGATTTTCTTTCCCTTTTTTGCGAGGAAGGAAGGAGGACAAAATTGAGAGTTCCTGGGACTCGAACCCAAGACCTCTCGGTTGAAAACCAAGGGTGCTAGTCACTTATGTGGCGAACGTTCCCTGGGAGGAGGACCGCAGACGAACGCATTTTCCTCGTAGTTTTAGTTGCGACACAAGATCGAACGGTCACAGTTTCGGGAATGTTATCAGGCCAACGAGCCCAGTTTTTCTTTTCTTCCTATATATAAAAAAGTATGCTACTTGGTGTCGGCTTAGTCAACAAACGATTCTGCCAACCTTGACAGTTGGATTAACATTCAACGTCTGTCGTGTTTCTTCAGTCTCTTCTTCCTCGAGCCGCCAAAGCCAAACCAGCGCCGGCGGGACAGCGTGCTCCCGCCTCCCACGGCTGGTTGTGCTGCTGCGCACGCATCATGGCCACATTGCACCCTAAAACTCTGTGCATCTTCCCCGGCTCCTGTTCGTTCCCGTCCGAGGCCTCACCATCATCCTCCGCCTTGGTTCGCTTACCGCTGCGCAGCCCTCCGGTGTTGTCAACATGGTCAACAACCGAGAGGAATAAGGAGATGACTGTACATGGTGAGGATGACAGTAGGAACCCAGCAGCGCGCGCAGTAATTTTGTTTTTTCGGGACGGAGAAGGGTATCAACTGGGTTGTGCGGGACCCGTGGCCCGTCTAGCCCATGCTTTTATTTCATATGTTTAGCACGTGACCAGCCCAGTTTATTTTCTCCTTTCTGAAAATGGCTAGCCAGCTATTTTGTTTTTTGCAGAATAACCAACGTAGGCCTACTTGCTTTTCTACGCCCTGCTGGGCCGGAAATCTTTCAAGACGAGTAGGATGCATTTTTCCCAGAAAATGGGCTATAAGTAATAAGAAATGGGCTATAATTCTCGACTATTAAAGGAGGATATGCGGTTGTCGTGATGGTTCAACCTCACCTCTCGACCCCGCAGACAATCCCGCTCACATCATTTCTCCCGTACCCACATGTCCATGTTCGGTTTCCCCCGTCCGAGAAGGTGCCTCTCCCCACGATCCCATCGGAAGCCCACGCACGCACATACTCTTGCACCCTCGTGCCTCTTCCTAGGATGCACCCCCCAATCTCCCCACCCCTCCCATTCTCATTTCCATGTGGTCGCAGCTGGTCTCCTCTACCACTCCCATTTTGCACCCCATGCCGCCGGAACGACCACCACCTCAGGGCACTGTCGCTTCTCAGCTTCTCCCCTGGTGGCAACGCAACAACTGTTCCGCGGGCTGTTGCGGCACCGGCGGCTTATGCTGGTTCTGGGTACGGGCGTCGCCGCCTTCGCCTATGTTCCACCAACGACTATCTGGTGCGCCGGCGTTGTCCCCTCTGGGTGTGCCGATCTGAACGAAAGGCAACACGTCGGGGAAGCGGCGGCTTTCACTTCCGCCGACAAAACCTTATCGGTTGAGGGGCGACGGCTCAACAACGGCACGATCTATTTCGACCAGGCAGTAGGATGATGAAATCCCTTGCACTCATGCTTCTAAGATTGATTTGGTTTTCTTTCACGCGTGTTTCTGTTTTGCAGGAGAGGATGAGACAAAAGGCAGCTGGAGTTAGTGCGCATGTCCTGGGAACATCAGGATCCACCTCCCATTTGAGATGGCGCTCTAGATAGGCATCCTATATATGTCACATCTCGGCAGTCAAGGATCACTGAGATGGACATTGTGAGGAATCCTCGAGGGCACTAGCAAAACAAGGAAACACTAATGTCAAATTTGATAATCAGAGGATTAGCTAGATATCAAGATGGAAATAGAACAAAGGAACCGATGCACTACTATCTCTGTCTTGAGGTAACACTGGCTGTTAATTATTTACGAGAAGTTTAGTTTTTTCTCTCCTCTCAGGATATGTAGTTTCACTTTTCCTCTTTCATGGATGATCACCTCATTTATTTTCACAGACGGAATGATGGAGCTATTGCTCTGACTTGGAGATAAATTAAGTTAGGCCATGTCCAACGTGGGTGTCAGCTTTAGCTTCCAGGTCGACGACGCTTATTTTTCTTTTCTCGGTGCCTAACTAGTCGTGTATTGTCATGGGATGGTTGGCGCGGATATGGCCATAGTTGTAGTTTGTTGATTGCGGATTTGATCACTTCGAGTTCTTTTTCTTTTTCCTTACATAGGGATGGCTTTGGTCTTATATGACTTTGCTATTCGCCAACGTGTTTTTGTGTGTGTGCGTTTGTGTTGGTTGTGTGCATCTTAGTTATGCAGAGGCCGGGTGTGTGCGCATTGTGTTTGTATCATCTTGATGTTTTATTTTTAGTCAATAAATCCTCCCTTTGTCGGAATTAGTCGTCAGGTGTGAGCTATATTCTACGGTGAGGGATGATTTTTTTTCATCGCACAAGTACCTCCAAAGTTGGACTCCTAGACCTGCAAGCGCATGCAACCTGGTGTCGCTGACGCAGCTGCACCCTCTTGTGGGCGTCGACATCCGCTTCGGCCCCTCCGGCTGCGGTGAGTTCCTTACTTTGCTCCTCCATGTTCGAGATGAGTTCCTTACTTTACTCCACTGTATTTCTTCGTCTCGTCTAATTATTATAAGAAGGCAAGGGACTCCCCCGTACCCCCCGCGCCGCCCCCCCCCCCGAGCGGGGCGACCGGGGCGGCCCTCCCTCCCCTCGCCGCCCAGCCCCCTCCTCCCACCCCTCCTCCCGCCGCTGCCGCCGGCTGGCGTGGCCGGGCGTTGCCCGCGCAGCGCCGTGGCGAGGCCGGCGGTGGCGGCCCTCTTCCTCTTCCCCTCGCGGTTCCCCGGCTCGGGCGGCGGTTTTCGGCGATGGTGCACCTCGGCGGGCGGTGCTCCGGTGTAGATCGGGCGCAGATGCGGCGGCGGTGGCGGTTGGCTGACGGTGTCGGTCGGCCGGCGGAGCCCTGCAGGCCCAGATCTGGGCCCTTTTGGGTCCGATCTGGGTCAGGGCGGGCTGGTCTGGCCTCCGGCGGGTCTCCTCCGGCTGGGCTGTCGGGATGCGGTCGTTGGGATCGGCGGCTCCGCGCTGCGTCGGCTGCAACGCCGCTGCAGGAGCTTAACGGGCCCGTTCTGGGCCCGGCTGGGCAGGGGGTCCGGCGTGCTCCCGCGCCTGCGTCCGGTCTGCTACTGCTTGTGCCAGTGGAGGTTGTCCCCTCCCACGTGGCGGTGGTGCTCCCGGTCCCTATCGGCGGTGGTCTCGTTTGGTTCAGCCGGCCTCGCAGTGTCTTCGATGGAGAGGCGACGGTGGTGTCCTCGTGATTGTGGTGGCGCAGGGTGGTGGGCGGTTGGCGTGGTGGAGCCGCCGGTTGGTCCTGGGTTGTGGGTTTGAGGGGTAGGGCGAAATCCCTCTCGGGTCCGCCCGGCACCGACGCGGTGACGCCTGCAGGCGCCATCAACCTTCTTGAAGGGCGTCGGGAGTACCTCTCCCCCGCTTCCCTCCGTGTACCGGGAGAAATCCTAGGATTCGTCCGGGCAGCAGCGTCATCGTCGTCGCAGTCCTTCTTGAAGGTGTTGCTTGGTTCGCGGCGACTCGATGGCATGGGAGCATGGTGGATGTCTCCGGTGGGCGCAACGATTGCGGGATGCTTCAGCTTTCGTTCATCCAGTGCTGCCGGCATTTCTTTCTTTTGCTTTTCTCTTGTTTTTCTTTTGGGCATGGTTGTGCTGTTTGCCCCAGTGTCGAACTTTTGGTTGTATCGGGTGGTTGCTATATTAATATAGCGGGGCGCAAGCCTATTTCGGTAAGAAGGCAAGGGAAGTTACCTAGTTTGTGTGTGGAAATGCCTGGATTAGTGTATGGTCATAGCATTTGTTGAATGCATTAGTAGTAAAATCGATTTATGGCCATATCGATTTTTGTAATGATTTCTGTATTTTGCCAGCATCTTGCTACTGTGTTTCTTAGAGTTCTGACTGTCATTGCTTCTCATGGGGTCACAATGAGGTATAAGTACGAGTTGATGCTTAATTTTGTTACGTTTCGTACTTAACATTGTTATTTTTAGCAGAAGGGGCAGCTGGGGTATGGCCACATGTCAACTCTCTTGTGTAACCTGCCAACGGTAGTTTCAGAAATATCAAAATAGGAGAATCGTTTGCGTTTTCCTTCATTTTAATTTTGTAAACAATTGTGTATGTTATTGGTGAATCCATGAATACATAGCATCCAACATACTTGAACTGAATAGTCCAACAACATTTACATGTTTCTAAATGCGAAATAGCAGTTGTCAATTCTGCAGATACACCATAATTACAGCATGTCTTGGAATAAATCATACGGTCAAATCCTCTACAGGAAGTCTTAGCTTAGAAAAAAATGACCATAGATGATACTATTGTGATGATAAGTTTTGATGTATGATTGTGTTTCATGCAACTTTTTCCTTCTTTTTCCTGGGTTGAGTGAACAATATTGTTAAAGTGATGGTCCAAATGCGTGCTAGAATATTTACTTCTCATAAGTTTCGTTAACATACAATTTACTACGTGAATTATTTGATCTACCATGAAAGATAGACACCATGACTATCAGACTGTGTGTCTCAATAGCAAGAGTATCCACCAAGTAAGCATCTTTATTTCACCCAGATCCCAGTGTTGAAGTTGAAAATTTTGTTTCAACCATGACTTATTTGTTGTCAACATATTGTGTGGAAGTGCACTCTTATAAGCTGCGTTATGGTTGATGTTCATGCTTACTTTTGGTCATAAAGGTCGTGGGAATGACTCTACACTTTGGGAAACCCCTATTCTTTTTTATCATCAATCTATGAATCAAATGGTTGGACATTGTGGATTTAGATTGTTTTCTTTGCTTTCTCTTCACTAGGTTATGATGGAGGTTAAATAGACCTGGAGGCAGATGGAGGTGAAGCCCGTGGTGTCTTCTATGCAAACACTCCCATTGCCAATGTAGGAGTAGACAAGGCGAAGCTGACAAAGCGCACGAAGTGCGACACGTGTTGTAGAAAATGTTGGAATCGTTAGGAGCAGTAGCAGCAGGGGGAACCAAATTTACTACAGATCAGCAAATGCGGGGACTTACTTCCGTGTTGTACTGCGCGCCTGCACCGGCATACACTTACTTCATGTTATTCTGAGATTGTTCTCTGGTACAACTATTTCTCTTGGACGAGAGCCCTGTACTTAGCCTTCCTATGGGTTGCCCTTCTATTTGAGGGCTATCTGTGGGAAATCGTATGGCTCATTTGTTTTATAATTATCCATATGGAAATTCAAGAACAATTGTTCTGACCAAACCCGTGTCAAGCCAATGCCAAGTTTGATTTGTATTACAAAAAAAGAAAAAATGGAACGCTTAAATTACTGCCTTTGAGTATCCAATTAACTTTTCATAAAAAGAAGATCAAAAGATTCAAATTAGAAGATATAATGTGTAGACATACAATTTTGAAAGAGGGATTAGACACGTCGACATACAATTTTGAAGGGAAGATTAGGCACATGATGAGAATGAAGGTTGATGGGATGAGTAGTGGGGAGAAAAATGTTGGTTTGTCTTCATGTAAGGAGAGGGTGGTGGACGAGAAAGAAAGGAGTGGAGAGAGACTCAAATTGTCCTTATATGAACATAAACCACATGCCATTATGTTTACAAACATTTTTAAATTAGAACAAAAAAATTATTCCGTGGCAACGCACGGGCATTTAGCTAGTAATAATAAATGGGCTATAAAATGAAAAAATACAGCAAACAGGCAATTAGTTCCAAAATATTGTTTTCTTTCGGATTTTGATATTTTAAATTTCATTGTTTTTGTGCGGGTAAAATTTCATTGAATTTAAATTAAGGTATATTTAGATTTAAAATTAATTTGAATCTGGCTAGAAATTTCGGGTTGTATGTTGTTTGGGACAGATTTGGAGGCTGACTTGTGGGTCTACTAGGTTGACGTGTACTTTGACTTTGTCAACTTAGTCCACAAACGATTCTAGCAGCAGTGACCGTTGGATGTTAATCCAACGGCCGTGTTGCTTCTTCAATATCTGATCTTCTTGCTCCAGCCGCCCAAACCAGCGCCGGTGGGACTGCCTGCTCCCGCCTCCCGTGGTCGGCTGTGCTGCCGCACAGGCCGCACCGCCCCCCCTACTTCATTGCTGGCCAGGCCATTCCTCTACTCACCCACACCTCCTATTATTTTCCGGCGACGGTAGCTGGACCAGTAAACCCTTGTACTCCCCACCACGTGGGCAACCATTGCCGAGTCTTCCCCGGCTCCGTGTCATTCCCTTCCTAGGCCTCACCGTCGTCCACCGCCATGGTCCTCTCGGCGCGGCCTGGTCAACGTGGTCAACAAAAGACATCCATCGGACGTGGACTGTACGTGGAGAGGCTGACAGCTGGGTCCACGGCCGCACACAAGGAAATGCCTCCTTATTATGCGCAAAATAATGATTCCTCCACCTGACAGTTGGGGCCTACCGGAAGGGCCTCTGTATTTCGCGAAAAAAACATTCCCCCCGCTGACAGGTCGGACCCACCAGCTATATCTTCGCACGCAAGGAAGTGCCTCCTTATTACGCACAAAAAAATAAATACCCCCTGCTAGCTGGGACCCACCATAGTGGGAGGATGACTTGTGGGCCAACTAAGTTGGCAGGAACGGAGGGCTTTTGTCAACTTAGTCAATATGAACGATTCTAGCTCCAGTGACCGTACGATGTCCATCCAACGGCCATAGTGCTTCTTCAACCTCTGGTATTCTTGCTCCAGCCACCCAAACCAGCGCCGGTCGTGCCGCGTGCTCCTGCCTCCCGTGGCCGGCTGTGATGCCGCGGAGGCCTCACCGCCCCCTACTACTCCCACCGCTGGCCAGGCCATCCCTCTACTCACCCACACCCCCTGTTATTCGGCGGCGACGGCAGCCTCACACCACAGCCGAACCAGCGAACCCTCGTACTCCTCATCGCACGGGCTTCCACTGTCGCGTCTTCCCCGGCTCCGCGTCGTCCCCTTCCTAGGCCTCGTCGTCGTCCATCGCCCTGGTGCTCTCGGCGCGACGTGGTTAACGTGGTCAAGGAACGACTTCCATCGGAAGAGTACTATACATGGAGAGACTGACAGCTGGGTCCACAGCGGCCGCAAGGAAGTGCCTCCTTATTATGCACAAAATAATTATTCCTCCACCTGGCAGCAGGGACCCACCGGACGGGCCACCATATTTCACGGAAAAAACGTTTCAACCCTGACTGCTGGGACCCACCAGCTACATCTTCGCATGCAAGGAAGTGTGTCCGGGCAAAAAAAATGATTCGCCCCCCTAACTGCTGGGACCCATGTCACGCCCAAGATGTGACCCTATCCTAAAGGAACTCGAAGGTCCCACCAAGGATACAAGCGCATCTTGAAGACGCTTTTGCAAGGTGGATATCATTACATCAACATTGCATAATAGAAAGGGAAACATACATAAGGCATACAATGCCACACGAATACAACATCATCTTACGTAAGATCACCATCTGACTACGGATGAAACACAAACAGAAACTCAAATGACATCCACCCTGCTAGCCCAGGCTGCCGACCTGGAACCTATCCCCTGATCGAAGAAGAAGCAGAAGGAGAACTCCAAAACAAGCAAATCACTCTCGCATCATGATCATCGCATAACCTGTACCTGCAACTATTGTTGTAGTAATCTGTGAGCCACGAGGACTCAGCAATCCCATTACCATGGGTATCAAGACTAGCAAAGCTTAATGGGAAAGGAAGGGGTAAAGTGGTGAGGTTGCAGCAGCGACTAAGCATATAAGGTGGCTAACACACGCAAACAAGAGCGAGAAGAGAAGCAAAGGAACAGTCGTCAACTAGTAATGATCAAGAGGTGATCCTGAACTCCTACTTACGTCAATCATAACCCAAAACTGTGTTCACTTCTCGGACTCCGCCGAAAAGAGACCATCACGGCTACACACACGGTTGATGCGTTTTAATTCGGATTTGGTGTCAAGTTATCTACAAACGGACATTAACAAATTCCCATCTGCCACATAACCGCGGGCACGGCTCTCGAAAGTTTATACCCTGCAGGGGTGTCCCAACTTAGCCCATGATAAGCTCTCGCGATCAACGAAGGATATACCTTCTCCTAGGAAGACCCGATCAGTCTCGGAATCCCGGTTTACAAGACATTTCGACAATGGTAAAACAAGACCAGCAAAGCCGCTCGATGTGCCGACAAATCCCGATAGGAGCTGCACATATCTCGTTCTCAGGGCACACCGGATGAACACTACGTACAACTAAAACCATCCCTCAAGTTTCCCCGAGGTGGAGCTGCAAGTGGCTCTAGTTTGGACGAACACTTGAAGGAGCACTGGCCCGGGGGGGGTAAATAAAGATGACCCTCGGGCTCCGGAAACCCAAGGGAAAAAGGGCTAGGTGAGGCAAATGGTAAAACCAAGGTTGGGCCTTGCTGGAGGAGTTTTATTCAAAGCGAACTGTCAAGGGGGTCCCATAAATCACCCAACCGCGTAAGGAACGCAAAATCCGGGAACATAACACCGGTATGACGGAAACTAGAGCGGCAAGAGTGGAACAAAACACCAGGCATAAGGCCGAGCCTTCCACCCTTTACCAAGTATATAGATGCATTAATTAAATAAGAGATATTGTGATATCCCAACATAATCATGTCCATCATGGAGCAATCTTCAACTTCACCTACAACTAACAACGCTATAAGAGGGGCTGAGCAGAAGCGGTAACATAGCCAAGCAACGGTTTGCTAGGAAGGGTGAAAAGGTTAGAGGCTGACATGGCAATTTGGGAGGCTTAAAGAGCAAATGATAGGAAGCGCAGCAAAGCGATAGAACGAAGCAACTAGCATAGCAATGATAGTAGTGAGATCCAGGGTAGCGGTCATCTTGCCTGAATTCCCGCTAGGAAGAAGAACGAGTCCATGAAGAAGACGAACTGGAGTAGTCGAACGAATCCTCACAATCGCAACATTACCGGAACTAAGAAGCCACACCGGATAGAAACAAACAATATGGTAAACACGCAAGCATAAACATGGCATGATGCACAAACAAGTATGATGCATGTCCGGTATTATGAGGCATGGCATGGCAAAGTGCAACAAACAATACTACAAGTTAAGTGGAGCTCAATATGCAACGAGTTGCATAATGACAAAACACCACATTGACATATTTAGTTTAATCTCGTTTAAGCTACCAAACAATATTAAATGTTGTTAAACATGGCAAGAGGTGAAGCATAATAAAACTACCTATCTAGGCAAGTTTAAGTGAGGCCGGAAACAACAAACAACAATTCCGGAAAATCCCCATGTGCACATTCAGCAATTTAATGCAAACAACAATTTTAAACATTTTAATTGTTGTTATCATGAAGAGGATGGCATATGCATGTTCTATGCAGTTTTTAAGAAAATGTTGACTTTAGCATGATACAGGCATTTGTTGCCATGGCGGAAGGAAAAAGGGTGCCACGGCGGCGAAACGGAAATGGTGCCACGGCAACATCCCGGTTCCGATAGCTCATGGAGATACCGGTGCAAAAGGAAGTGTGCGGATGTGCGGAACATGCTAGAGATGGTGGGGTCCTCCCGACTACCGGGTTCCCATGAATTAGTGGCATGGAAACAAGTGACAAATCGGACACGGTGCAAACACGAGCATCTCATACAACATGCATTCGTTCACGGGCGGCGTCTCGGGGTTATACCTTTGAAGCGTGCATTTTCGAAACGGATCAGGTTCTATGCGGTGTAGGGGAAGTAGGCGTTCTCAGAATGGTCGTAGTGGAAGTAGAGGTTCACGTTTCGTAGATGTTCGGGCGGCGGTAGTGGTACACGGATCGTAGATGTACTTGGCGTCCGGTGCGGTACTTGGCGAATCCCAGACGTAGAGGTACACTTGTTGAGGCGGAACTTGACGAAATCCCTCTGGAGGTAGCCGTCCGTGGTCCTACTCATGTTGACGTGCAACACAATGGTCTTGATGGATCATAGTCGAACTTGGCGGTCCGTATGGTTCACCGTAGAAGAACTTGGCAACGGCTTGTGCTCACGAAATGGCAAGGAGATGTAGCAGCAGTGCTGCTGCTCGGGGACGTCGCGGTCGATCAACGCAGATGCCGGAGATGGCAGAACGACAACAGGCGGAGAGGGCCGATGAGAGGATGCAGGCGAGGTAGCTGTCCATGGCAGCGGAACGGAAGCAATAGGCTGGACCGTGCAGCAGCGGACGAGGGACTCCGGGACGGCATGGAGGTGCGAAGGCGAGGGAGGACCACCGGAGGAGGAGAGGAAAGAGGCCGGCTGATGCAGGGCGCCATGGGAGGCGCGCTCGGGAAGGGGTGATCGAGCGAAAGGGAGATGGTGGTGCGAGGGAGGAGAAGGGATCGAGAGGAGTCGAGGCAGGTGCCAGCGGAAGGGAACGAGGAGGAGGGATCGAGAGATGGGGATCGGGCTCTCTGGCGGCTAGGGTTAGGAGGGGGTCGACGAGGCCTTGGGCCAACTGGTGGGGTGGCTGCACCTCTCTCTCTCTCTCTAATCTCTTAGCAGAAAAAAAGAAGAAAAGAAAGGCTAGGAGGAGAGTTTGGGCATGGGGATTATTTTCCCGAACTCACAAAAATGAGCTACATCCAGGAAAAGAAAAGTGGCATGATAGAAAGATTTAGATTCAAATCCATTTGAATTTAATTCAAATGGTTTGAACTAGGACAAAGATTTAGAAGAGTCCAAAAATGTTGAGAGTTTTGGAGGAGCTCGGATGTGAGACTAAAGAATTATCGACAAAGTTTGGGGACCAAACTTGAAGTAGGGAAGGCATGAGAATTAAATTGTAAGTGTGTTATCGTGATTCCAAAGTTAATGGAATATTTAATAGTAGCTCCCTAAAATATTGGGAGGATATGTTATAAAGAGAACTCACCATGTGAATTCCCTCGATTTAAATAGATCAACGATCTATGCAATTTATTTAGCTGAGGTTTCAAAGGGGTTGCATGATGACATGATGCAATGATGAATGCAACAAACAAAAACAAAACACACGGCGACAACGAGAAACATGGAAAGGCGTCTGGAGCGTCGGTCTCGGGGCGTTACAACACTCCACCACTACGAGAGGATCTCGTCCCGAGATCTGGGATGGCACCAGAGAGAAACAGAAGAGGAAGAGAAGAGGTAAAACTAAGTTGCTTCTTTGACGAACGAGTGAAACCACGAACCTTGAGAGGTTGAGCAATTTAAAAGAAAGAGTACAACAGAGATGAACGAGATTGCAAACAATCCGTTAGAAAAGAGGAACAAGGAACATTATGAGAACTTGAAGGTTGCAAATACATGAATCAAGAGTTTGATGGGCAAGATAGAATTCGAAACCACTCCGGTTAAAACAAAATGAGAGAGGAAGAATTTGGGCAGCACTCTGGTTGAACATGGAAGGAATAGAACATGAACTTGAGAAGATGGGATGATACTTGATGAAATCAACAACACACTGCCTCTGGAACTATTGAAAGAATGGCACAAGGGGTAAGAAAGATTTCAGACACCAGTCCGGTTGAAAAGAGAGGCAAAACTTGATAAGATAAAAGAGCTTGAATGAGAACACAACACTCCGGTTAAATGGATAAGCAAGAAAATAATACGAACTTGACAAAACAAGGTGGTGGGTGAAGAGCACAACATCACAAAGCCTCCGGAAGAAATGAAAGAATGGAATGGAATGAACGGAGGAAAACTTGATCTTGAAGAGAACGCTTACAGGAAATGCTAGAACGGGGTTGTTGGATTATCAACAACAAAAGGATAAGCTTGTTGTGGGCTTATGGAAAACATCTCAAAATTATGAGGTGACAACCGGCCACTCACGGAAACAATTGCTTTGAGTGAGAGCACCAAAGAGATGAAAAACTTCTTCAACGAGATGAAAAGGAGAAAATTGGATCATTGATAAGCACCGCAAATAGCTACATTCCTTAGGGAAGGTTGTAGGTGAAATATAACCCAATATAACTCCAACAAAAGATTGATTGATTGAAAAGATCTCTTGAACGAACAGAAAATGATGGATTTAAATATGTCACTCTTTAAAACTTGTGAATCCTGAAACACGAAGGAAAATTATCAAGAATGACATAACACCGCCTCAAAAGATAAGGTAGGAAGAATTGCACTTCGAAATGCAAAAGAAGAATAGTTGAACTCCTCAAAACAAAACATGTGTTGGCCACCATGTTTAGTTTAGAGTATAGCTTGGCGGGTCATAACTTCGAGAGAAACCTTGAAGAACAATTGAAGAATGAAGAGAATCCTTGATGAACCACCATGTAGAGCCTCAATGAAGAACCCCGGTAATAAAAGGATGATAAAAGAAGGAGAAGTTGAAAACACAAGGTGAAGCCTTGCAATGATTTAGATGGAGCTTCGCGACGATAATGCGGAAAACTTGGAACTCCGGAAAAGTAAAGATGAAGCATCTCGAACCGAGAATGTGATATGATGACCAACTCCGGAAAGAAAGATGAATCACTTGTAAACAAGAATTTATTCATCATGAATAATCTCCATAAAAAGAATTGAGTCACCTTGAGGAAATAAGAATAAGATTTATTGTATGCTTATCCTTTATCAAATTTAATTGATGACAAGCAACAGATTTGGCATACTACTTATTTCCATTGAAAAGGATTAAGAGAGATATAGCGTAAACTTGAGAAGATATTGATGGAACCACCGGTGGGATTTGGAAACAACGAGTATTTGATACGGTAGCAAAGGAAGAGGAGTCTTGAATGAACCACCGTAAGAATTCGAGAATGACTGATGAAAGAGACTGAATCACCGGGAAGAATTGGAAAATGAATGAAGATACTTGACAGAATTTAGATACAAGAGAACAAAGAGATCATGAGCTGACTAGAGTAAACTTGAACGATGCACCGGTAAGATTTAAAGAATGATAGCTACACGCTGAGAATGAAGAATTATGACCTGATGGCCTTCGGAGGAAAGAAATGGAAACAACTCATGAAATGCTCCGGATGGTAAGAAAAGAATTGTCACAATCAAAAACAATTATGAGGATGGCATGAAGCTAGAACCATGATCTCTGGAAGAACAGGTAAGGATTTAAGAGGAACTCTTCTTCGATCTTCAAATGTTGAGAATGACGATGTGAAACACCACCATGAATTGTTGAGACACTCCGGAAGGATTAAAAGAAAAAAAGGTTGAGCCAAAGATGAAAAAGATTTGAAAACGACCTTGGAGAAGGCATGCGACTGATGAAAATTCGTTCTTACGTCAAACTTGGAAATGAATTTGAGAATCGCTCCTGATAATTAGAAGAGTCAGGTAAGATCCTGGAAAAAGACCTGTGGGTTAGGGCCCATTCAAAAGAAACACCGTTGGAATGATTTTAAAGAGAGATTGCACCGGTTGAATTAAATGGCTTGAATGAGATAACAATCTCCAAATAGCTTGAACGAATTAAGAATGGAAACACGAATCTTCCAAGATATCTTCAGTACTCCAAAACAAATGAATAGTGGGAGGTGAATGATTAAGAGGTGCATCGGCATGAGAAAGCATTAAAAACGAGGAAAAGAATATGATAAATATCGAAAGCTTGAATTGGATCCACCGGAGAAGAAACAACAATGAAGGATGATGAACTTGAAACTGTTGAGCATCTTCATGGGAAATCACCGGATAAGAACATTGAAAGAAAAGAATGAAGAGACTTCTCACAAATAAAAGGATACATGATTAAGAAACCAGAGTCCTTGAAGAAAAAGGTGGGAGAGCGGGAAAACAAAGGCAACTTGGGGACGGATGAAACAGATACCGTTGAGAAAACTTAGAATTGAACTCGCAAATGTTGAAATGATCGGATCCACTTGAAGAGAAGCACGCCGGTTGGAAAAGAATTAACATGACAATCTCGATGATCAAAAGGATTAGTACTCCCATAGAAATATGAGAACACCGCTTGAAAGGTATGGAATCAACACTTGACATTGAAGCAACTCAAATACCACAAATAAAAATAAAACAAAGGATTTGGCTTGCAGAATAAACCGGAACAAATACATATGATAGAGATTTACCCAATCCCATATCATGCATCTGTCGGAAAGATATTCTAGGAGCTACTTGAATTCCCACCTATAAAACTCTCGAAACTTTCTGGTTATGCAATCTGGTGTTGGGGATACAGGGGAAGCAATATATCTCACCCAAACTAACAATCCCTACATCCAGCTGTATCCATCCGTCAACACATAACCAAGAAAACTCCGGAAATTGTGTACCTCAACCTTCAAAAAGCATCCGTTATACGAGCTATGGCAATACTCCCGAACTCCCCAGTACTGGGTGGCGTCGAGGTTATCTCACCAACAACTGCATAAAAGAGATTTTCGAAGTCGGCAAAACTCAGGTATTCCAGAACTGCAACGATAAAATTGTGACGACAACACCTCGGAGCTCAACTCCCCGGGAAACTGCCACAACCCCTAAATGTCAGGAGGCACCAAGAACAATGTTCTTGTCACAAGACTATCGGAACGATTCCAAGATACCCGCGTGATCATAAAAAAATTAGTGAAATCTGAGGAGAGGAAAGACAAAACATCTACATCAAGAGTCCTCACCAGAGCGACAAAGGGGGCTGAGGAGTAAAAAGAATCCTACTCTCCGATATATATAATCCTAAGACTCAAAATAGTTTTCTTCTAGACTCAACAACGGCCAACAATCAAGGGGGCTCCTATGGTCGGTCGAGGCTCTGATTACCAACTTGTCACGCCCAAGATGCGACCCTATCCTAAAGGAACTCGAAGGTCCCACCAAGGATAGAAGCGCATCTTGAAGACGCTTTTGCAAGGTGGATATCATTACATCAACATTACATAATAGAAAGGGAAACATACATAAGGCATACAATGCCACACGAATACAACATCATCTTACGTAAGATCACCATCCGACTACGGATGAAACACAAACAGAAACTCAAACGACATCCACCTATTAGCCCAGGCTGCCGACCTGGAACCTATCCCCTGATCGAAGAAGAAGCAGAAGAAGAACTCCAAAACAAGCAAATCGCTCTCGCGTCATGATCATCACATAACCTGTACCTGCAACTGTTGTTCTAGTAATCTGTGAGCCACGAGGACTCAACAATCCCATTACCATGGGTATCAAGACTAGCAAAGCTTAATGGGAAAGGAAGGGGTAAAGTGGTGAGGTTGCAGCAGCGACTAAGCATATATGGTGGCTAACATACGCAAACAAGAGCGAGAAGAGAAGCAAAGGAACGGTCGTCAACTAGTAATGATCAAGAGGTGATCCTGAACTCCTACGTACGTCAATCATAACCCAAAACCGTGTTCACTTCCCGGACTCCGCCGAAAAGAGACCATCACAGCTACACACACGGTTGATGCGTTTTAATTCGGATCTGGTGTCAAGTTATCTACAACCAGACATTAACAAATTCCCATCTGCCACATAACCGCGGGCACGGCTCTCGAAAGTTTATACCCTGCAGGGGTGTCCCAACTTAGCCCATGATAAGCTCTCGCGATCAATGAAGGATATACCTTCTCCCAGGAAGACCCGATCAGTCTCGGAATCCCGGTTTACAAGACATTTCGACAATGGTAAAACAAGACCAGCAAAGCCGCTCGATGTGCCGACAAATCCCGATAGGAGCTGCACATATCTCGTTCTCAGGGCACACCGGATGAACACTACGTACAACTAAAACCATCCCTCAAGTTTCCCCGAGGTGGCGCTACAAGTGGCTCTAGTTTGGACTAACACTCGAAGGAGCACTGGCCCGGGGGGGTAAATAAAGATGACCCTCGGGCTCCGAAAACCCAAGGGAAAAAGGGCTAGGTGAGGCAAATGGTAAAACCAAGGTTGGGCCTTGCTGGAGGAGTTTTATTCAAAGCGAACTGTCAAGGGGGTCCCATAAATCACCCAACCGCGTAAGGAACGCAAAATCCGGGAACATAACACCGGTATGACGGAAACTAGGGCGGCAAGAGTGGAACAAAACACCAGGCATAAGGCCGAGCCTTCCACCCTTTACCAAGTATATAGATGCATTAATTAAATAAGAGATATTATGATATCCCAACATAATCCTATCCATCATGGAGCAATCTTCAGCTTCACCTACAACTAACAACGCTATAAGAGGGGCTGAGCAGAAGCGGTAACATAGCCAAGCAACGGTTTGCTAGGAAGGGTGAAAAGGTTAGAGGCTGGCATGGCAATTTGGGAGGCTTAAAGAACAAATGATAGGAAGCGCAGCAAAGCGATAGAACGAAGCAACTAGCATAGCAATGATAGTAGTGAGATCCAGGGTAGCGGTCATCTTGCCTGAAATCCCGCTAGGAAGAAGAACGAGTCCATGAAGAAGACGAACGGGAGTTGTCGAACGAATCCTCACAATCGCAACATTACTGGAACTAAGAAGCCACACCAGAAAGAAACAAACAACATGGTAAACACACAAGCATAAACATGGCATGATGCACAAACAAGTATGATGCATGTCCGGTATTATGAGGCATGGCATGGCAAAGTGCAACAAACAATACTACAAGTTAAGTGGAGCTCAATATGCAACGAGTTGCATAATGACAAAACACCACATTGACATATTTAGTTTAATCTCGTTTAAGCTCCCAAACAATATTAAATGTTGTTAAACATGGCAAGAGGTGAAGCATAATAAAACTACATATCTAGGCAAGTTTAAGTGAGGCCGGAAACAACAAACAACAATTCCGGAAAATCCCCATGTGCACATTCAGCAATTTAATGCAAACAACAATTTTAAACATTTTAATTGTTGTTATCATGAAGCGGATGGCATATGCAAGTTCTATGCAGGTTTTAAGAAAATGTTGACTTTAGCATGATACGAGGCATTTGTCGCCATGGCGGAAGGAAAAAGGGTGCCACGGCGGCGAAACGGAAATGGTGCCACGGCAACATCCCGGTTCCGATAGCTCATGGAGATACCGGTGCAAAAGGAAGTGTGCGGACGTGCGGAACATGCTAGAGATGGTGGGGTGCTCCCGACTACCGGGTTCCCACGAATTAGTGGCATGGAAACGAGTGACAAATCGGACACGGTGCAAACACGAGCATCTCATACAACATGCCTCAGTCTCGGGGCGTTACAACCCACCAGCTACATCTTTGCACGCAAGGAAGTGCCTGACAGTCAGGACCCACCTGGCCGAAGCGTACGTAGCGTTGTCATTCTGGTCGCGGACGTGTATGTACATACTGGTCGATGTAGAGGCGCGCACGTGTCTTAGTAGAGGCGTGCACGTGTCGTAGTAGAGGCGCGCACATAGCATGTACATGTACGTACAACGGCCAGGGTGCAAGAAAGTAAATACGGCCACGTACGTACATACAGGTGGGGTCTTGAACGCCTACTCGCACATACGTACGGCCAGTGCTCGTGTACATGGCTAGGTCGGAACGGAGAAACTGTGTCGGTGTCGTGTTCTTGTTGAGGCAACGGAATGCGTCATGTTCATCGGGAGGCAACGGAATGCGTCATGTTCATCGGGAGGCAACGGAATGCGTCGTGTTCATCGGGAGGCAACAGAACGCGTGGGAGCCAACCGGCTTGTATGGAACAGGCGATGAAAATGAGGCATGGCATACCGCAGAATGGAGGAAACGGCCTTGTGTTCGACCGGCCACGTTCGAAACGGGATCCTATTCATCGGGAGGGGTCTGGCGTACCGCGAAACAGAGGAAACGGACTTGTGTTGGACCTCCTACGGTCGAAATGGGGTCCTGTTGATCGGGAGGGGTGTGGCATACCGCAAAACAGAGGAATCGGACTTGTGTTGGAGTGCTACGGTCGAAATGGGGGTCCTGTTCGTCGGGAGGGGTGGGGCGTACCGCAAAACGGGACTCCATGGGATACTGTTCATCTCCACCGTCGACCTCCTTAAGCCTCCACGGGCTACTATTCATCCACCGTCGACCTCTTCCAGCCTCCACCTGCTCCTGTTCATACACGGGCTCCTGTTCATCCAGCCTCCACCGCGCGCTACTCCACCGGCTACTGTTCAACCACCCCTCTCCACGGGCTCCTGTTCAACCACCCCTCCACGGGCTATTGTTCATCCACCCCTCCACCGTCTACTGTTCATCCATCCCTCCACCATCTACTGTTCATCCATCCCTCCACGGGGTCGTCTTGTTCATCCAGCCCTCCACGGGTCCTGTTCATCCAGCCCCAACCGGCTCGATCGATCGGGGTCCTATTCATCCAGAGGCAACACCACGGGGTCCTGCTCATCTACCCCCACCGCTCACCGTTCATCCAACCCCCCCCCCCACGACGCTCACTGTTCATCCAGAGGCAGCATCGATTGGCTTCAGTTAGCAGTAGTAGCGAACGAATCGCTCGATCGGGTTCAGTAACGCGTAGCCTACAGTGCAATCGCTCGGGTTCAGTTAGAGCCCAACGCCTCGCTCGGGTTCAGTTAGAGCCAACGCCTCGCACACACGCGCGTACATGTATGAGAGAAACGTGCATCGCTTGGCCCCCGACCACCCACCGTAACCGGGAACTCGCCGAAATTTTCCTCGCCCTCGCTTCTACCACGGTTTTCTCCGTCATGGATGGCCCAAAGAATGCAGAATCCATGGATTTATCCGAACTTAGTACGTCGACAAGAGAAATTCTACAATGCTTGTGAGGATGACCGAGTGTTAGAATGCGAGATTCGCTAAACCATATACAAGGTAATGATTTGGGTGCGGGATGGATTGATCACCATACCGACTTACTCTTATTATTCGTCTTGCTATATGGGATGGTAAATCTGAGTGACTTACCCATAGTAGAGAGAAGGCGATATTAAACCTTGTTTGAACCTTAGAATGTATGACAATTATTCCCCTTGTACAAGGCAGCTGTTGCCAATCGTAGGATATACGGTGAGAATGAAGCCCAAACCCATTTCCTGCAGGAGGAAACCATAAATTGTTGACCACCATGAGATATCGATAGTTGTTTAGTATTGGTGCCAGACCCGTCAGCTAAGAAGGCTAATCATAGAGGTACCGTACCAAGATGAAATGGACACAAGAATCGAGGGAAAAGGTTATGCCACTACCGGAAGAGCCCAGAGAAGGAATTTCCCCGAGAATCAATGAATATCGACACTGTCAAGAATAAGGACGGAATATATGAGCATTGATGGAACCGTAACAATGCTTCTAAGGGTGGCAGCACCCCAGAACCCCTGTGATGATCGATGGATTTTGACAAGACCCCGACCCTAACCTATTTCTTTCTAGCCTCTCCGAATCTCGAGGACGAGATTCATTTTAAGGTTGGTAGGTCTGTAACATCCCAAAATTCTAAATTTTGGAATGTTATATTAAATAAATAGTTTTTGATTGATTGTTTGATTGTGGTGTGGATGCTTGTGTGAAATTGAGTGAAATTTGAATCTTTTTGAAAGAATAAGAGAGAATGAAATGACTTCCCCAAACTTTCACCTTGCATTTATGATCTCCATGAATTAAAAAAATCAAATACAAAACCATAGAGAGAAGATGACATGACTTCTTCCATTTAAATAAATGAAAAGGTTTTTTGAAAACATTTGAATTCCATTTGGAACTATTTCAAATTCAGAAACTTTAAGCAACTCAATGATTTTCATGAGAGAAGATAAAATGACTTCTTCAAAACATATGAAATATGAGTTGGAAGTTCCAAAGAATTCAAATTTGAAGTCCCTTTGAACTTATTTTCAATTTGGAGTTATTTGGGTTTTATTCAAATTATTTTTCACCAAAAATAATATATATATATATAATAGGGTAAAATGATTCCATACAGTAGAAAATTGGATAGAAATAAATTGAAATCATTTTGGTATTTTTAAAATGATTTTTATTGGATTTTATTGCAACACTAGCACTCTTTGCTTTATTTAATTTTTTCAGTATTTTATTTGATGCTAGAAAAATGTTCATGTTATAGAAAGTCTTTTTCTGAAAATTGGAATATATAATATGCCTATGAAAAATTTATATTTTAGTATCTGTTAGTTTTTTTCCCTTTACCTTTTCTGTTTTTACTTAAAAAGAAACTGTACATGCGGCTCATAATTATTTGACGCCCACATGCGCAGCATAGTAGACTGTCGGCCCGTTTTTTTCTTTTTCTCTTTTTATTTTCGTTAATATTTACAATTTTTTTATTCTTTTTTTCTTCTAAAATAAGTTTCAGGAAGAAAAATATTTATAAAAAAAACTGTTGTGCAGTGTACGCGCGCGGCCGGGCCCTACTCTTAGCTCATGCGCATGATCATTTTCCATTTCATCTGCGTATGTATATATTTAGCCCATATTGCCTAGCCTTTGACCCCTAAACCTCTTTTCCACCTATAAATATAGACCAATAGAGCATTTAAAAATCATCTGATTCGGGTTAAATCAATATTTTTGGTTTGACTAGACTCATTAAAGAAAAGTATATTTCTCCTCTCCGACGGGAATTCTTGAAGCCGTCTCCTTTCTCTGAAGTCGTCTTTTCTAAGGTATCTTTCTTCATATTATTTTTATATACTCCCGTAGCTTATTATGTAGATATTTTTCTTCCATAAAACAGATTGGCCCTGATTTTTCAAATAGCCATAACTTTATACTCGTTCATTCAAATTAGACGAAACCAACACCAATATTTTTGTCTTGATTCCACCTATCTAGTGAATCTATCAAATAAACTTTTTTGCAACTTCCAAATTTTGAAATTTGTTCAGATTCATACTCAAATTTCTTTTGATCTTATCTTTTTTATCCGTACCTCCGTTTTTTATGAAACCAACGCCTAAATCTTTGTAACGATCCCCTCTGTCCAGTAAACCAACTTAAATATGCTTTTGACAATTTAAAATTTGAGTTTAGTTCAGATTAGTATTCGATCTTGTTTCGTCTGTTTCTTGAGTTTAGTAACTCCATTTTAGTTGATTGTTTTTGCAAATCGAAGCTCTTGACCAAAACTTTCTGATCAGGCCAAATCCACCCCATTTTGGTACTATTAGAAATTGTTTTCTGTTGCAAGTTGTCGGTGTTTTGGGAACGGGGGTCCTCAGACTTGCCTGCCCGCGGCCTGCGGCGTGGCTCAAGCAGAGGCCCAGTACGACCCGTTTTCATCAACCCAAACTCAAGACACTCGCGAGGGGCCAAGCCTCGCGGGGCAGACAACGCAAGGCTTCCTCAGGGACGGCCTCACCAGGCAGGCTCGCGAGGAGGCGGAGAGATCAAGGCAGGAGTACCTCGCGAGGCGCTCTTGACGCAAGCCATGACGATCGAGACCAGACGGGGCCCAGCCTGCGCAGTGTCCTCGTTTCCTCTTTGGTGCAAAGGGGGCAAGCGCAGACGCGGAGTACCGAAGCATCAAGCAAAGGTTACCATATCAGTGCAACGAGACCAAGGCCAGCAGAGCGGCAGGATGGAGGTCACCGTGGAGCCCAAGACGACGTCATCGCCAGTGCCTTTGGCAGTCGAAGACCAACTTTAGTCAGGACAACTTGTACTAGCTGTTTCCCTTCAAAATGACCATTGTTGGCTCCCTTCCCGCTAAAATATTTGGGAAGAGGACCAGGGCCTCTATAAATAGAGATAAATACAATCGTAGAGAGGGGATCGGATCCAGAGATCACTTCATCTAGGGCCTAGAGAGATCCACCCAAGTAGAGCGTCGCGCCAGCTCAAGAACACCTCTCGCGAGGCTGTTCTTCCTCTGTACTGCTCATCATCAACCCCTGAGGCAATCCACCACACCACAAACTAGAGTAGGGTATTACACCACAACGGTGGCCCGAACTAGTATAAACCTTGCGTCCCTTGCGTTGTTCATCGTGTAGCTTAGATTCTCAGCGAGGCGTTGGGACGTGGATCGGTAGGGGGAAGATCTTCGTGCGCACCCCAGAGTTCGAACCTTAAGGGTTTTGCCAGAACCCGATATCCGACATTTGGCGCGCCAGGTAGGGGTGCGCCGGAATCTTTCTTCCGTTGTTCCGCGTTCGATCGTTCGTCGCATTCATGGCTGACGCTCGCCGAGCTCGTGCCGAGCGTCGGGCTGCTCTCGCCGTGCGCGTCACCCAGACGGCTCCCGTCGGTGGGCTACCCCATTGTTCTCCGTCGCTTGCCACCAACGCCGCCACCGGACCGGCGGGGAACGAGCAGCAGGCATCGTGGGTGCATCCCTCGGTGCAGCGGGAAGGCCGCACCGCCACTCCGTCGCTGACTCCAGCTGGTTCGTCGTCCCATGCCCGTCGCGCTCCCACGGACACGCATGTCGCGTTGCTCCTGGCACGCGAGCTCCTGCACTACCGCCTCGTCGACAACCTCTATGAGGAGTGGCTTGCTCGCATCATCGAGCTCGTCAGCGCCGCCGGGGGCTCTCCGGCCCCGTCCCTCTCGCTGCCTCGCCCTCCGTCCTGCGTGGGTGACGCGGCTCAGGAGGCGCCTCCGCCACCTCCTCCCCTTGGGACGAGATGTGCACCCACTTCATCGCCAACTTCCAGGGCACTCACGACCGTCCCCCAGTCGTGGGTGACCTACGCCGCATCGAGCAGCAACCTGGAGAAACCCTGCAGAAGTACATCTAGTGCTTCAACAGCGCTCTCCTCAAGATTCCCAAGGTGATCGAGGAGGCCATCATCTCGGCATTATCCGACGGCGTTCGCGACATCAAGATGAAGGAGGAGTTGGCGATCACGAGGATCTATGCACATCTCTAGAGTTGTTCAACCTGGCGACCAAGTGTGCAAGGGCTGAGGAGGAGCGCCTCTCCTTTCTCGAGCTCCCAACTGCTGACCCTGAATAGAAGAAAGCCAAGGCCAGGGATGTGAAGCACAAAGGAGCAGTTGTGCTCGCAACAGAGTCAGACAAGAAGCGCGGCAAGGACCAGCCGGAGTCGTCCAAGTGTAGCCGGTACTGCATATACCACGACCTCCACACCCACAACACCAACGAATGCCAAGAGCTCAGGGCCGTGCGAGAAGGGCATATCGGTCGACTCCCCGAGCGCAACGATCAGGGCTACGACCGAGGAGGAGGAAGAGGTGGAGGACGATGGGACGACCGAGGCCCTCACCAAGGGTGGCGTGACCGACCTCGCGAGGACCGCTGGCAGGACCAGCCTCGCGAGGGGGCTTGGAGGGATCAGCCTCACGAGGATCGCCCGCAGGGCAACACAGGCCTTCCTCCTCTGCCGCCACCGCCAAGAAGGAATGACGACCATCATCAGGACGAGGGGGCTGGGGGCTTCCAGGAGTTGTGTGCTATCGCTTGCATCTTGGGCGGTGCTCAGGCCCCAGCCTCTCAGCGCATCTTCAAGCAGTTTGCTCGTGAGGTGAACGCAGTCCTCCCCAAGCTCGAGGCCACGTGCCCTCTCAGGTGGTCCGCATGTGCCATCATGTTCAGCTCAGTGGATCAACTCAAGTGTGCGGCTACAGCTGGCGTCCTCCCAATGATTTGTTCCCCAGTCATCAGCAATGTGCAAGTTACCAGGACCCTCATCGATGGCGGCGTAGGGCTCAGCGTTTTGTCTGTCGAGACGTTCAACAATATCCAAGTGCCATATGACCAGCTTCAGCCGACCAAGCCTTTCTCAGGAGTCACTGACGGCTCCACCACTCTGATAGGGCAGGTCCGCCTCCCTGTCACCTTTGGATAGCACAAGAACTACCGGACCGAGCTCATCGACTTCAACGTTGCTCACATTCGCCTGCCATACAATGCCATCCTTGGGTATCCAGCCCTGGCCAAGTTCATGGCGGTGACCCACCATGGTTACAATGTCCTCAAGATGCCAGGAAGCGGCGGAACCATCACAGTCCCATGCGAGGAGAAGGATGTGGTGTGTTCCCTCGAGCGCGCCTTCCAAGCTGCATCAGTCGAGGACTCAGATGGCAAGAGCGGGAACCCTCCTGAGGCAGTTCCCAAGAAGAAGAAAACATCACCCAGCTCAAGGCTTCACGAGGCAGGCGTCTCCAGAGGCGCCGCGTCAGGATCTGCGCCTGTGCAAGGGGCGCCTCCCTCTATCGCATAGGAAGGCGCGCCTGGTGCCCTCCTCGGGCAAGGCTCGGGGGCTCTCTCCTGGAGGGCCTTAGACTTTGCCAAGCTCACGAGGGAGGCGCTCGGGCACCACTTGGAGGCGTGCTTCATGGCACGTTTCCCTCAGGAAGGCATGGGGCAAGGAGGGCCCAACCCTCAGGAGTTCATCACCAAGGTCACTCAGGAGCTGCAGGAATCAAGAGTCATGTGCGACGATCACCGCCTACCCGACGTAGCTCCCCATCCAGGCGAGGATGGCGGGCTACGCGTCTACATCGACTACCCAGGGCTCAACCGAGTCGCATCTCAGGAGCGTTTCTGGCCTTCGCGCATGGGACGCTATGAGGGTCCGCCACACAGCTACGTTTACATGCCTTTCGACCTGCCAAACACGGCTGCTGCTCACCAGTGCCTAATGCGGAGCATCCTGGAGGCTCAGGAGGCCAGGCACCGCGCGTTCCTGGCGGAGATGGAGATGGACCTTGAGGAGCCGCCCGGACCCCCAGGCTCAGGGCTCCGGTGGCTCGTGAGGATCGGCCTCTTCACCGCGCATAGTCAGCTACTTCAACACTAGCTCTGCAATGGTATCAGGTGACATCTTTCGAGTTCCATTTCAGCTGGGAGCGCCCTCAGGGATGCATTATTCCTAGGTTGCGTGGGTCAGTCCCTACGGCATGTATCCCTTTTGCTTTTGTCTTTAGTTTACCTTGCTGGGAGCGCCCCTCGGGCTGCATCATCCCCAAGCCGCTCGGGCCTGACCAGTGGCGTGTATCTTTACTGCATCTATCTAAGTTGGTTTGCCTTCATGCTTAACCTGCCTATGATTATCATCTCTCGCCTACCGCGGCACCTTTTTCTCCCTCATGCAAACCGCTTGCACGTTACAAGGGGGGCGCCTGAGCATCGCGACTCAGGGGCTCTTACTGGCTCTCCAGCTCTCACCCCCTGGCCTTGTCCACGGCATCACGACCTGGCATACCAACGGCGGCTGAGCTCGCTCGAGGGACGGGACCTGAGGAAATAGAGCATTTGCATCTAACCACCCCGCAGGAACCCTCAGCCACCCAAGGCTCAAGATCAGGCACAACCCGCCTTGAGGTAGGGCCTCGTGAGTCCCGCACTGGCTCACGAGTGCCTAGATACACCTCGTCTAGCCCTACTGTGCCGGTCACGTGTCAGGGCGGGGCTGTACATGCCACGAGGGCTCCTCCCGGAGGGGAGCCCCCTCCCACGTTCCAGTGGAAGCACCATGCTACGCGCTGGCTGACGACATTGCCGAGGAGCGGCTATGCCCATACACATACGGAAGCACTATGCTCCGCGCTGGTGATAAACAACTGAGGGCAGCCCACGGCTGTATCAACCTCAGCGAGCCCAGAGCTCAGTGTCTGGCCTCACTGCAACGCCTCCCCTCGGGAGCGCCACGCGAGGGGGCTGGACACGGGGGCTACGCCCGGGTCACGCCCGAGCGCACGCCACCCAGCCAGGTCCCTCGGACCTGGTCGTCGCACGCCCCTCCCCGAGCGGAGCCAATGTATGAAAGACCGTTTGAGCGTCAAGGGGGACTCCGGAGCATCATGACTCAGGATCCTAACCAGTCACGTAGCCCCTCACCCCTTAGTTCCGAAAGGCTAATGGCGGTTAAGGTATGCGCGGGGCCGGGCCCTGCCGACGTAGAATGACAGATCTACTCCTACACCCCTCTCCCTATTTGTTGTTTGCGTGTCAAGGGGGACTCCTGAGCATCGTGACTTAGGAGCCTAACTTGCCACGTAGCCCCTCACTCCTTGGTCCCGTCCTGGTGATCCGGTCAGAGCTAATGGCGGCTGAGGTATGCGCGGGGTCGGGCCCTGCCGACGTAGAACACAAAGCAAATAGGAAGGAAACCACAAAATCTCGCAAATTCAGAAGCAAATATTACAAACCATAAATTGTCCTCACGGTGCCAGACACAAGTTTAAACGCCTCCACGAGGCATGGTGCATGTTGCAGGAGTTGAAACAGGAAAGAAGCCGCGAGGAGATCACCCTTGGGCAGCGCCGTCGCTCGTGGCGGAGTCGCGCTTGTCAGCTCCACCTCCCGAGGCCGCGGAATCAGCAGCACCTGCCTTGGGCACAGTGGCGAAGGCGCGGAACTTCACCAGCAAGGCCTCCGCTCGGCCCTTCACGGCCTCAGCAGCAGCGACGGAGCGCTCGGCGTCCATAGGCTCCAGCAGGTCGTCAAGGTTGGCGTCGGGGTTGCGAAGGTAGACGTGGCCGAGGATCCGCATCAGCACTGCGGAGGAAAGAACGCGAGCTTCAATCTCAGCCATGGGGCTGATGCCGGTCACGACCACCTCAAGCGCTTCGACCGGGAAGGGAAGCAGCTTGGCGGGGCCGTCCGTGGCTTCGGCCAGCGGCTTATCCAGACCATCATCGTAAAGCGACTTTAGCGCCTTGCGAGACCTCTCCTCGTAATCCACGAAGGCCAAGCGATCCTCGGCCAAGACCTTCGCCTTTGCGTCCAGCTTAGTCCTCTCCGCCATCAGCTTCTGCTCTAGTGTCTTCAGCCAACCGCGATCAGCAGAGAGCTCGGCGTCGCGGTCCCCGATGGCGGCCTCCCAAGCCTTCATCTCTTCCTTCTTCGCCTGACGCTCGCGAACCTCCTTGGCGAGCTCATCACGCAAGCCTCGCAACTTGTCCTCCAGCACCTTGCAGTGGCCCTGGACAGTTGAAGCATCCTTCAACGCCGCGTCGCGAGCGGCTATGGCCTGGGAGGCGACTTGCTTCTCCTCCTCAGAAGCTGTCACAGCCTGGCTCAGCGCCGCTCGGACAGAGGCGTCAGAGCGAACCCAGCCAGAGACCAGCTCCAGGCGCCCGGCCACCAGGCGGGGGTTGGCGCCCTGGAGATCTCTCGCAGCCGGCTCAGCTCATCAGTAGCACGGTCCAAGGCGGCAGAGGAGGCCGAGGAGTCGGGAACCACTGGAGCAGGAGGAGAAGACGGCAACGTGATCACAGCTTAGGAGGCCGGGAGCTCCTGAGCCTTGGCAACCTCGGCGACAGCATCAAGCGTCGGTGCCTCCAGAGTCGGCGGGGCCACGGGGGCTAGCCCCCCGCCAGAGCGTCCCTCCTGGCCTCGCGAGGATGATCGGGCAGGGGAGGTGCGAGATCCACTGCCTCCCCTTCCCGCAGGCGAAGGTGCGGCCACAACAGACGAGCTTGCCCCAAGCGGAGCCACCATGTCCCCCTTCAGCCTCTTCACCGCAGGCGGCAGCCTACCCAAACAATGGAGGATGTCAAGCCCTGACAGCGAAAAGAAGAGCAAAGCAGAGTTCGAGTACTTACTGGTCAATCGTGGCGAGCTCCAACGACCTCCTGCCGAGCTTAAAGCCCGAGAGCCTGTTGCGGGGCGCAGCCTCGGGAGGTCCGGAGGCAGAAGAGGGCGCACCAGAAGTGCTTGAGCTGGCTTCGAGCAGTGCCGGAGCCGGAGTAGACCCTCGGGAGATCAGCCCCGACCTGTCCTTCTTCGGGATCACGGGCGGGGTCCTCTCCCTCTCGCCTGGCGTCGGCCTCGTAGTCATCCGGCATGGAGCGGAGGATGTTGGCCCTGCACCGGGGGGAAGTCTCCCCCGTCTCCTCAGTGGTCGCCTCCGAGTCGCGCTCCTCCTCTCCCTCGTCTTCCTCCTCTCCTCCGTGGGAATCATCAGAGGACAACTCCACCGGCGTCGCCGCCTCCTGGCCCTGAGGAGGCACCTTCGGCACAAGGCCGCTCCCATCGAAGGTGGGCATGGCGTTCACCACCTGTTCCCAGTCGTCGCGAAGGAACAAGGGGACAGGAGCGCCCGACCTTCCACATCCTCTCCAACCAGGAAGCGGAGAGCTGCGGTCGGATCTTCATCGTCCAGGGCCTCCGAGTTCAAGCAGAGATCGACGTCCACATCCCCGAGCCTCCACAGCGGGCGCGAGTGCGCCTGAAGTGGAGCCACACGATGCGCCAGGAATTCCCTCAGGAGCGTGGCCCCGGTCAGCTTCGCCGCCTTCATGCTGCTCAGCCTCAGGTCAGCGTTCATCCTCTCCAGCACCAGCTTCGCCCGTCGGTCGTCAAGCTTCGCATGGGACCACGCCTAAGCAGCCTGGGGTTGCTCCGTGGGTAGCACCAGCCGAGAGTTGATGCATCCGGCATCCAGCATAACCCACTTGCTCCGAAAGCCATCGACCCTCTTCCCGGCCTTTGAGATCGTGTTGGCTTTGGAGTACGCAACGAAGCCAGCGCACGCAGAGGTATGCGCGCCGGTGACTTGGAGGAAGAAGTGATGCAGCAAGGCCACGGAGGGCATCACCCTGACGTGCACCTCGCAGTAGTAGGCGAAAATCGACAGAAGGAGAACGGAGTTGGGATGGAGATGCAGAGCCTGCACCTTATAATGGCGGAGGATAGCATAGAAGAATTCAGAGAAAGGAGGCACCAGGCCGGCGATGACGGCGCTCATGAAGAAGGGGTAGAAGGTGCTCCCCTTGTCCTCCGGCTGGGCGGAGCCAGGTCGGAGCGCGGTCTCCCCCATTTCGCTGCCTTGCACCGCCGTCATCAGGCGCGTGAGAGCGAGATTCTTCTTTGTCATGTTGGGGGGATCCAGAGCCGGTGAGTACCAGGCCGATGGAGCCTCGGTCGCGGTCTTGCGGGGCGCCATTGCTTGCTTGAGGAGGAAGGATGAGGCGGATTTGCAGATTTCGAAAGCAGGAGGACAAGAGCAAGAAAGGGGATCTGGAGCAAGGCGAGTGAGAGCAATGAAGGTAAGCCTAACCCAGGCCAGCCTTTTGTCAGACGGGCGGTTGCCGAGGCAGCATGGGGAAGCGGAGACGCCCACGTCCAATCAACTGCCACACGGCGACCAAGGCCGTAGGCTGTTGGGCTCGTGGCGCTCCGCACTTGCCCTTTCGCTTCGCTGCTAAGCCAAGTCCAAGCGTGCCTTGGGCCCGGGGGCTACTGTCAGCGTTCTGGGAACGGGGGTCCCCAGACTTGCCTGCATGCGGCCTGCGGCGTGGCTCAAGCAAAGGCCCAGTACGGCCCGTCTTCATCAACCCAAACTCAAGACCCTCGCGAGGGGCCAAGCCTCGCGGGGTGGACAACGCAGGGCTTCCTCAGGGACGGCCTCACCAGGCAGGCTCGCGAGGAGGTGGAGAGATCAAGGCAGGAGTACCTCGCGAGGCACTCATGACGCAAGCCATGAAGATCGAGACCAGGCGGGTGCTAGGCGGGCGCCAGCCTGCGCAGTGTCCTCGTTTCCTCTATGGTGCAAAGGGGGCAAGCGCAGGCGCGGAGTACTGGGGCATCAAGCAAAGGTTACCATATCAGTGCAACGAGACCAAGGCCAGCAGAGCGGCAGGATGGAGGTCACCGTGGAGCCCAAGACGGCGTCATCGCCAGTGCCTTTGGCAGTCGAAGACCAACTTTAGTCAGGACAACTTGTACTATCTGTTCCCCTTCAAAATGCCCGTTGTTGGCTCCCTTCCCGCTAATTTTTTGGGGAAGAGGACCAGGGCCTCTATAAATAGAGATAGCTACCACCGTAGAGAGGGGATCGGATCAAGAGATCACTTCATCTAGGGCCTAGAGAGATCCACCCAAGTAGAGTGTCGCGCCAGCTCAAGACACCTCTCGCGAGGTTGTTCTTCCTCTGTACTGCTCATCATCAGCCTCTGAGGCAATCCACCACACCACAAACTAGAGTAGGGTATTACACCACAACGGTGTCTCGAACTAGTATAAACCTTGTGTCCCTTGCGTTGTTCATCGTGTAGCTTAGATTCTCAGTGAGGCGTTGGGACGTGGATCGGTAGGGGGAAGATCTTCGTGCGCACCCTAGAGTTCGAACCTTAAGGGTTTTGCCG